>NC_041407.2:71111954-71411954 GCF_900747795.2 Erpetoichthys calabaricus
GACAAAAAACAGGTTCCAGTTATGACCATTACGCGTAGAATTTCGAAATGAAACCTGCCTAACGTTTGTAAGTAAGCTGTAAGGAATGAGCCTGACAAATTTCAGCCTTCTACCTACACGGGAAGTTGGAGAATTAGTGGAGTGAGTCAGTCAGTCAGTCAGTCAGTCAGTGAGGGCTTTGCCTTTTATTAGTATAGATACTGTATATGTGTACTTATCATATGAGAGGAAATCACAAAAACAGGTGATTGGAATAAAAAGGTACATGATAGAAAAATTAAAAGGTGATTTTTGTGATCAACAGACCAAAATCAAACAAATACATCCAAAAGAGTTTGGGAAGTAAAAACTTGGATGCCCAGTCTTTTCAAATTACATTAGCTTAGAGTTTATTTAGTTAGTTTTTTTATTTTTTTCAGAGTATTCCTATATTTTTAATATATCCTCCTTCAAAAAAATAGACTCAGTTGTAACTATCTGTATTTGTTATGCAAAGAGGCAACATAGTAAAAAATTAATAATACAACAATCTAAGGCAGACGCTGACATGGCACTGCCTTAGTTGCAATTCTATTGCTGAGTTGTGAATCTAAGTATTTTGAGACTTTGGAGGGAAGCAGTAAATGTAATTTTTTTTTCAAGTTAATGACTTTCAACGTTGCAGTCAATATTTTGAGTTAAGCAAGATCAAAATCAAATATATAAAGTATGAGCTCTGCCTGTAACACTAGAAATGTTGATAGCCATGAAAAGGAATTAGTGAGAAAACATCAGGCTGTCTGCCAGCTCCCACAAGTGGAGGTTTGTTTACTGGAGAAAAATTTGCAGCAGGCATGGCGCCACAGCTTAGTAAAGTGCAATGGCAGAATGGATGATGTTCTAATGCAGGCCTACTGGCAGTGGGCCTTGATGGCTCATAGGGCACGCTGTTCATCAGGGTTTGATTTTGACTTTTTCATATTTCACGTATAGAGGAGGTATTGTTTCCATGAAAACAAAATCATTAGGTTTTTAAGAAGAAATAATTTTTATATTCTTTGAACATGTTTTGAGCACTATTGGAAAGATATTTGTCTGTGTGTTTGTGTGCCTGTGATAAACATTTTTGTGGATGCTCTAACTCAAGAACAAATCAACTGATTCTTATTAAATTTTGTAGACAGCTTCCACTTGTCAGCCTTAACAGCTGATTAGATTTTGGTGTAAATTCCAATAGTTTATATTCAGATTTTTAAACTTTACATTTTTTAAAACTTCTACCAGCAGTAGATAACCACTGTTCAGAAGGGCACAGAATTTGGCATAAGTCTGTAACACTTTCACTTTAAAACTTTCATGGATTTTGAGTTCAATCCAAAACTGGAACTTTGAACCTTTCAAGTTATAATTTTCCTTTGTAGTTGTCACACAGCTAAACTCTAATTACAAAGGAACATTGATTTCATTTTTATGTATGTGATTAATTACAAATTCATAAACGCAGGAAGCAGTAACTAACCATTTTGTCCTATTGGTGCCCTAATATGATGAGTAAATGCCTTTAATATATTTTGTGTAGTAAACATTGGCCAAGGGAAATATAGAAATTTCCTGTTTTTGGTCTGTTTGAAAATCAGCATGGTTGTCTGTTACTAGGGGGAACATAGTGGTTACTATTGCTACCTCACTGTCCTGGGTTCAGTTCCTCTATTCAGTAACTATCTTTGTGGACTTTGCCCTTCCTTGGGTCATTGATTTCTATAGCAGCTATAATTTTGTTTTCCTCAAATCACAAAGACTTGCACATTGGCTGAACTGGCTACTCTAAACTGACCCTGTATGATAGAGTGTGGGTCTGTGCCCAGAATCTTCTCCCCTGTATTGGACTTGGCACCCTTTTCAGTTAGATGCCTGAGCTGTGCCTAGTGCTAAAAAAACATATACTGGCTCTGAAAAACAAACTAGATAAACAGTGTTTCTCTATAGTACATTAAAATTAAATAAATACTGTATAAAGTCAGGTGAAGAGTCCTTTCATAGATTCAATAATTTTTCTTTAGCTTTCATATACATGACTCAGTCCATGGAATGCAGCAGTGATTGCAGTAACTGTTTAATTAGACCATCTCCTTCCTAGTTTCTACATTCTGAACAGCCTTAAAGTTTAGGTTTTAATTTTACTAAATGTTATATAAAAAGAAGAGTTGTTCAAAAATTGTACTTTACTGAATTGTTTTCTGCCTAACTGAGGTGCCATCCTATAAGATTTTAAAATGTGACAGTTCATTCCTAATCTATCTATTTAACTATATAATGCAGAGTTGACAGACTGACGGACTGATTCACTCAACAACAAATACATTATTTTCTGTTTAGCTCTACACCATGTTCCAAATAATTATGCATATGCTGTTTTTGTTTGCTTTTCCTAAACAGTAAATAAGATTAAGGATTTTTTTATCCTCAAAAATTAAGAGGTGGATTTTATTACATGCAAAAATACTAATGTTGACAACATCTTTTTTTAATATTTTCAAAACAACTTAAAATGCAGTGCTTTAAGTTGTTATCCACAGTAGATTTTGAAAACATTTAATAGGTTGTAAAGAATTAAAAACAGAAATCTGTTACATATTAATATATGAGCCCTTCTTTGATATTACTTTAACAACTCTCTCATCCATTGAACTTGTAAGCTGATGTATAGTTTCTACCTGTATGTCATTCAAGGATGCCAGTATTGCCTCCAAGAGCTGCTGTTTTGAGGTATACTGCTGCCCACCCTTATAGGTCTTCCTTTTAAAGATGCTCTGTAGGTTCTCAATAGGGTTAAGGTCAGGGGATGATTGTGGCCACACCATGATTTTTTCTTCCTTTATGCCTATAGAAGCTAAGAAGTCAATAGTGTTCTTTGTGGCATGGGATGGTGTATTATCTTGCATGAAAATAATTTTATTCCAGAAGGCACAGTTCTTCTTTTCATACCAGGACAGGAAATGGTCAGTTAGGAACTCAACGTATTGCAGAGGTCATTTTGACACCCTCAGGGACCCTAAATAGACCTACCATCTCTCTTCCCAATATTCCAGCCCAAAACATCACTCTGCCACCTCCTTGTTGACATTGCAGTCTTGATGGAACAGGGTGGCCATTCACCCACCATCTGGAATCTCCATCCATCGGGACCATCCAGTGTAGTGCGGCATTCATCAGTGAAAACATTTCTCTTTGTGAGTACTGGTTAGGGGTGGCTGAAATACAGCTTTATACACAACTGTAAGCGTCTGGGAGGATCCTGCATCGAGAAGTTCTTGGGACTCCGGAGACACCAGCAGCTTCAAATACTTGTTTGCGGCTCATCAGTGGCTTTTTAAGAGCCTCTCTTTTAATACTATTTATTTGCCTGACAGAAACATTCCTTAATAAGCCTTTATCTGACTGAGTTTGTTTGCATTATGAATCACACACATCTTTTCATAGTTTGATGATCTCTATTCAGTTTATGTGAAATATCAATTGTTTTCATGCCTTTTGCAAGATATTGCACTGTTTCATGTTCTTCATCTTCAGAAAGATCTTTCTTGCTCCTCATATTGCATGAGAACTGTGACTTGCTTAATAATGTGGAACAACCTCCTTAAGTAGGTTTCTCTTTAATTAAGATCACCTGACAAACAAATTAACAAACCTGTCTGAGTTTGATTCCAGTTATTTAAAAAGACAGGAGACATAAAACGAGCAAGAACTGTCATTGAAAAACTTGAAACCAAATGTTTATTTAACTGAAATCCTGATTTTTACATCACTTGGATAATAATTTAGAACACAGTGTAAATCTGATATATGACAGGATGGTACATAGAAGGCAGTAGGTATCCAAAAAGAAAGGACATTTTGATATATCAATATTTGGTGTAAAAATGTACCATAATAGAAAAATAGATATTTGTTGTTAATAATGCTGTAGTGAGTGGGACATTCTAATGCACTGTACCTCCTGCTGCACCACAGCTCTGACAGCGGTCAAACGGAGAAAGGGGGCATGCTGGTTTATGCAAATGAAGGCTATCTACAGAAGTTACATGTTTAGTAAGTGATCGTCAGGCCCTGTGGCTGTGAATATATTCAATTCTGTGCCACTGATCCAGTAAGAAGAATATTCAATATATATACTGAAAAAAAAATTAAAGGAACACTTTTTTAATCAGAGTATAGCATCAAGTCAATGAAACTTCTGGGCTATTGATCTGGTCAGATAAGTAGAAGAGGGGGTTGTTAATCAGTTTCAGCTGCTTTGGTGTTAATGAAATGAACAACAGGTGCACTAGAGGGGCAACAATGAGATGACCCCCAAAACAGGAATGAATGGTTTAACAGGTGGAGGCCAGTGACATTTTTCCCTTCTCATCTTATCTGACTGTTTTTTCAGTAGTTTTGCATTTGGCTACGGTCAGTGTCACTACTGGTAGCATGAGGTGATACCTGGACCCTACAGAGGTTGCACAGGTAGTCCATCTTCTCCAGGATTATACATCAATACATGCCATTGCCAGAAGGTTTGTTGTGTCATCAAGCACAGTCTCAAGGGCATGGAGGAGATTCCAGGAGACAGGCAGTTACTCTAGGAGAGCTGGACAAGGTCCTAGAAGATCCATAACTCATCAGCAGGACCGGTATCTGCTCCTTTGGGTAAGGAGGAACAAGATGAGCACAGCCAGAGCCCTACAAAATGACCTCCAGCATGCCACTGGTGTCAATGTCTTTGACCACACAATCAAAAACAGACTTCATGAGGGTGACCTGAGGGACCGAGGTCCTCTAGTGGGCCCTGTGCTCACTGCCCGGCACCATGGAGCTCGATTGGCATTTGCCATGGAATACCAGCATTGGCAGATCCACCACTGGAGCCCTGTGCTTTTCACAGATAAGAACAGGTTCATCCTGAGCACATGTGCCAGATGTGAAAGGGTCTGGAGAAGCTGTGTAGAACGT
This sequence comes from Erpetoichthys calabaricus, assembly GCF_900747795.2. NCBI lineage: Eukaryota > Metazoa > Chordata > Cladistia > Polypteriformes > Polypteridae > Erpetoichthys > Erpetoichthys calabaricus. The sequence continues at coordinate 71,116,926 of NC_041407.2, forward strand.
TACGCTGCCTGTAACATTGTTCAGCCTGAACGATTTGGTGGTATGTCAATGATGGTCTGGGGAGACATATCCATGGAGAGACGCACAGACCTCTACAGGCTAGACAACGGCACCTTGACTGCTATTAGGTATCAGAATGAAATCCTTGGACCCATTGTCAGACCCTGTGCTGGTACAGTGGGTCCTGGGTTCCTCCAGGTGCACGACAATGTCCTGCCTTATGTGCCGAGAGTACGCAGGCAGTTCCTGGAGGATAAAGGAATTGATATCATTGACTGGCCCCCACGCTCGCCTGACATAAATCCAATAGAACACCTCTGGGACATTATGTTTCGGTCCATCCAACACCGCCAGGTTGCACCTCAGACTGTCCAGGAGCTTAGTGATGCCCTGGTCCAGATCTGGGAGGAGATCCCCCAGGACACCATCCGTCGTCTCATTAGGAGCATGCCCCGACATTGTCAGACATGCATACAAGCATGTGGGGGACATACAAACTACTGAGTACAATTTTGAGTTGCTGCAATGAAATTTCGGTAAAATGGACTAGCCTGCTGCATCATTTTTTTACTTTGATTTTTGGGGTGTCTTAGAATTCGGCCCTCTGCAGGTTGATAATTTTAATTTCCATCAAACGATGTGGCATCCTTTCGTTCCTAACACATTACCCAGTCCATATCAGTATAGATATCCAACATGATTTTTTTCCCATTGAGAGCTGATATATTTTCAAAATGTTCCTTTAATTTTTTTCAGCAGTTTTATATATGCCACCCACCTCTTCATCTTATTTGCAGCCTTGAGTAACTCTAAAAGTTTAAAGAAGAGTATAGAGAAACGGAGCATGTCATCAAAGTTAACAGGTGCTGCATTTTTTTTTTTTCCTCACCCACTTTGGGATAACAACTTCATTGTCTTGCTGGATTATACAATTTGTCTTACAGCACTTTCTCTCAACCTTTATGGCTATGGCACCCAGTTTTACCTTTTTAAGTGCCTTGACAATCCATAGATAGCATCTGAAGCAAACTGAAGAATGTGTTGTGGGTGGTTTTCTTGGTGAAATGAGCGGAGTTAGAAAGAGGGGAAAAATATCACGCAGCAAGGACGATTACTGCAGCAAACTAGATGTGTCACATTTGACAATAAATCTGAAATAAACTGATTACACTGTATTTTTCAAATCAGTGCATAGCCTTGTGTTTTTGAAAAATCTAACACTGTCTGTCTGCATGTCATCTTTAAATTCATGCTACCAATCAATGATCAGTGTTAAAGACTGTTTAAAGTTAAAAAAACAAAATCGATTGAGCTAAACCATGACTGAAGAGAAGCCTGACTTTTTCTATAGCTGATGGAGATGCTGTTTTCCAGAATGTGATAAGAAGAGAACAGGATGGTACTATCGACTGAGTAAAAGTAACTTTTGTTTTTTTTGTTGGTAGACATTTGTTCTAATCCACTATACGCACAGACAGTACTAATTGTAGGCTTTTAATGCTAATGAAGAAATTTTTAGCAATTTTAGCTTTGAAAGAATTAACTTTAAAACATCCTTGTAACATTACCAAGTACTACTTTAATATGGAGTTCTGCTGCAATCTCTTTCACACCAACAACACCAAGGACTTTGTATACCATGTTTAACACTTAGCAGCTCAAGTGATATATAACTGGTGATATTAGGCCCCTTTATTTAAAAAAAAAACAAAACAAGCAGTATTATATACAGAATAGTACTTAGTTGCATTCTCCTTTTGTTACATCCGAGTAACTAATGGCATTTTAACTGCGGCCCATTGACTTAAAATCATGTAACAATGGTAGGAAAACGATGGTAACGATACATTCATCAGAGACACACACTCATTGTCACTTGCACCCAACTTTGTTTAGCACAAATTGTCTGCAGTTTAGAAAAAGAAAAATAGCAAATATTATGGAGGAAACAAGCTTCATGTTATAGTCAGCAGTTTAACTAAGAAAACACCTACAAACTGAATACATGCTGTTACATGGAAACTGCAGTTATACTAATTGTTCTATAAGGGCAATCTCAATAGTGACTATACAGATCAGATATTTTCAAACTCTAACCAACCAAAAAGCTAATTATAAGATAAACATTTATGAACAGTTTTTACATGTTACAACAATTTGCACTTTGTAAACATGTCCTATGCTTCAGAGGAAAGCAATATAAGTGAAGACATTTTGTTTATATGAAGGTTTCTTGCCAAGTGTTATCAGTGCTTGTACATTCCTTGCCATAACACCCAGAAACCTTGCAAATCTACTCTTTGCCAAAACTGCTCACAGATTGAATGCACCTTTTAAATCTCTCTCGTATGTAATGCTGGAATGACACATTGTATCTTACTGGTGAAACAATAAATATATTTCAAATAACTTCCATGGGGTCCAACTAGAGATAACACTCATGTGAACCAACATGAAGCAAGATTAATTGATAACATAAAAATTTCAAACTCATTTAACCAATTAAGGGTCATAACAAGGCCAAAAACTATCACCGTGTCATCAGACGCAGGGTAAAGAACAACCCTAAATTGGGTGCCAGACAATTGCAGACCACACTGGAATTGTCAACTGACTTTGGGATGGTGAGAGAAAAATATGAATGCCCAGCGAAACCCCACAAAGGCACAGGATGCAAACACAACACAAACAGCACCCAGACACAAAATTCAAACCCAGAATGCTGAAACCATAAACTAGCAGTGGTAACCATTGTGCCACCATGCTTCGCTGTGAATAGATATCTTTGCTAATTTTCATACATGCTGTTAATTCAAAACCAGAAACAAGAAGCTAGGTTAGCAATGGAGTCCAACTGCAAATTAAAAATTTGCATCAGGTTACGACATGGGTTAAAACTGATGTCTTTAGTCAAAAGAAGTCCTTCAAGGACAGAGTAATGTAAGCCTATTTTTGTCTCAACATAAAATCATATGGATCTGCTACCAAATGAAATAGACATTGTCAGAGCAGATATATTGTGTTACTTACATGCCAGATAAATGCAGGCCTTAATGTGCAGCCATTCTGTTTCGTTGTTATTTTATAAAATATCTTCTCAGGCAACAAGGCATTGTCCATAACATTGCCTATTATTACTGCTCCTCCTAAGATGTGCAGATTCATAAAAGAGCTTGTTAGTGCAGCAAACAAGGGATGTAAAAGGGGGATGAGAGCTTGGGGAAGGCACTGTGATTTGCAGCTAACCCTGTTACACCGGTATGTACTGACTGAAGGTTTTAAAACTAATGGATAAAGGAACACAAACATTAACAAACTATGAAAAAATGGGAAAAAAAAGGTATAGCTTTCAGCAAAACAGTGAAAATTTGTGTTGAAATAATGACTTGTTCAGAAAATATAAATCAAGTTTTCATGCTACTTAGGAAGCCTAATCAAAGCACACAATACATACCATCAAAATTAAAAAAAGAATTGTAACAGGCAATGAAGAATTTTATGGATAGCTAATTAAGAAATAGCTGATAGACAGTACAGGCAAGAATCTGAAGAAAAAGATGATCAATACACAGATGTAGATTATAGTGTTTTTAAGACATTATAACATGACGGACAATGATGAAGGAAGACATCAAGCTATCTGAAATGTGTAAAATATGACTATAAATAACAAATGGAGAAAAAAAATCACCTAACGAGGAAGTACTAGAAATTCTTGTAGAACCGAAAATACATAATTAATACAAAAGGCAATACAATACCTTCGACAGGCAAAACTACAAAGGACAAATTTAGAATGTTAATCCTCTTTTTATGTACACTCACTGAGCAAATTCTTAGGAACACCTGTACACCTGCTTACCCATACAATTATCTAATCAGCCAATCTTATGGCAGCAGCACAATGCATAAAATCATGCAGATAAAAGTCAGGAGCTTCAGTTAAGATTCACAACAAACACCAGGGGCCTCATGCATAACGCCATGAGTAGAATTCACACTAAAACATGATGTACAGACAAAAGTCGAAATGTACGTATGCACAAAAAAATTCAGAAACTGTGGATAAGCCAACTTACACGCACTTCCGTTGCTTAAATCCCGGTGGCGCTTGCCACCCTTCTCAAACTCCTCCCAGAATTATCCTCATTCGAATATGCAAATCAATATAAATATTCCCTTAAGTTCAGCATTCTGTGAAAAGACAATGGCAAAAGCATGGGGAAGAATTTCAGCGAATGCCAAGTGGAGGCAATGAAAAACGTACAATTTATTGGTTTAAACCAGCATTTCTCAACCTTTAAGTATTTGCGACCCGAGTTTTCATAACAGTTTTAATCGCGCCCCCCCTAACGTTTTTTTGAAAGGAGCCCATTAATATCAGGACACAGAATACATTACATTCATGATATTACAGCTCTCTGAACAAATTACATACTAAGATGTGTACATGATATAATTTTCATGATGATAGGCATTAAAGCATGAATTAAACATGAGGGCACGGTGGCGCAGTGGTAGCAACAAGCTGGCTCCCTGTTCATTTTTCCTGCCTCCCGCAAGATGCTTGCTGCACTGTGCGTGATCTTTGATGAAATAATTTATTGCATCAGTACGGTCTCTTTCAAACGTACCAACCAATTCCTGTCTTCCTTTTCTTTCTCCAAGTAACAATCGCCAGACAATATGTTCTTTAATAAATGTAAAACCTTTTCTAAGCTTAGAAGCCGATTCTTCAAAACTTTTAAGGAACACTGAAATATCTTTGTAGCACATGTTTAATTATTCCATCGATTTATCCATCCAGGGTCACGCCAGTCCCAGCAAGCATACAGCGGAAGGAGGGAACAATCTGGGGCACTGGCTCATCCTTACTGCTGTCCACCATATCCACATGTTTAATTATTAACAGTATACATTATTTAAATGAAGTTAAAAATGTATCTGTATAAAGTAATATACATATTTTAATACATTTTATCTTATAAATGATATTAAAAGCTCCAAGAAGATAGCGCTTGGAAATATGAATCGACTTAGAAGCCAGTCATCATCATCTGTAAATATGTGCTCTTTTCTATGGAACTGAACTGAATTCCTTTATTGTTATTGTATGGTACAATGAGATTCAATATGCAAATCCTCCATAAATGTATTTTCCTAGAAAATTATAAAATAACAGTAATAATAATAACAACAACATTTATTTATGTAGCACATTTTCATACAAATAATGTAGCTCAAAGTGCTTTGCATGATGAATGAAGATAAGAAAGACAAAATAAATAAGAATTAAAATTAGGGAACACTAATTAACATAGAATAAAAGTGAGGTCCGATGGCAAGGGAGGACAGAAAAAAACAAAAAAAAACTCCAGGTGGCTGGAGAAAAAAACAAAATCTGCAGGCGTTCCAGGCCATGAGACCACCCAGCCCCCTCCAGGCATTCTACCTAATATAAATGACCTCAGTCAGTCCTCATTGTATTTAGGGTTCACATGGAAGAATTTGATGATGACAGTCATGTGGACTTCTGGCCTTTAATCCATCAATGTAGGGACATCACAGTGTTTTGATTAGGTGGTGGTGTCGCAGATTGCCATCACAGAAAACCGGAAAAAGAACAGAAGAGAAAGTAGGGGTTAGTACGGATTTCAGAGCCACCATGAATAAAAATGATAATTAATTGAATATACAGAGCATTAGAATTAAACTGAAAGGAAGCTATGAGAAAGCCATGTTAAATTAATGAGTTTTTAGCAGTTTTTTTAAAGTGCTCCACTGTATTAGCCTGGCAAATTCCAATTGGCAAGCTATTCCAAATTTACAGTGCATAACAGCAGAAGGCCACCTCACCACTTCTTTTAAGTTTAGCTCCTTGGAATACGAAGTAGACACTCATTTGAAGATCTAAGGTAACGATTTGGAGTGTAAGGTGTAAGACATTCCAAAATATAAGTTGGAGCAAGATTATTTAAGGCTTTGTAAACCATAAGCAGTATTTTAAAGTCAATTCTAAATGACACAGGTAACCAATGTAGTGACATCAAAACTGGAGTAATGTGCTTGGATTTTCTTTTCCTACTTAAGATTCTAGCAGCTGCATTCTGCACTAGTTGCAATCGATTGATGTCTTTTTTGGGTTGTCCTGACAGAAGTGTGTTACAGTAATCTAGTTGACTGAAAAGAAAAACGTGAACTAATTTCTCAACATTTTGCAATGTTATAGGAGGTCTAACTTTTGTTATATTTCTTAAGAGAAAATATGCTGTCCTAGTAATCTGATTAATATATGATTTAAAATTCAGGTCAGAGTCAATACATCCTAATGCATCAAATTTATTTCTAATAACTTCATTATATCCATTATTGCCAATCACTAAAATTTCTGTTTTCTCTTTATTTAGTTTGAGAAAATTACTACTCCTCCATTCAGAAACACAAGTAAGACATGTGGGTTGTCAGGTGCTATTGATAAATACAGTTGTGTGTTATCAGCATAGCTGTGGTAGCTCATGTTATGCTCCGAGATAATCTGACCTAACAGAAGCATGTAAATCGAAAAAAGCAGCGGACCCAGGATAGAGCCTTGTGGAACACCATAGCGAATATCATGTGTCTTTGAAGTATAATTACCACAACTAACAAAGAATTTTCTACCTGCCAGGTAGGATTCAAACCAATTTAAAACACTGCCTGAGAGGCCCACCCATTGACTAAGGTGATTTGTAAGAATATTCTGATCTATGGTATCAAATGTGACATTTCATCTCAACTTTGTCTGCTAGGGACCATTAACTGCCACATGTCACTCAGGATATCTTCTATCTTTTTACAAACTCTACATGGCTTTTTTCTCCCCAAGTGGAGAGTGGGTCACTTGGTCTTTACCTTCCTGCAGGAATTTCCTCAATCTCCAGATATCATTCTCTATCTCCAGCACTGAGGAACCTGACAAATTAATTTTAGCATCAGATGGTATGTTTCCTAGTCCTCTCATAACACTTGTACAGTATGGGAATTGGCCTTTCACCAGTATCTGTCATTTAGGGGTTTCCTGAAGGACTTTACTCTTCCCAAGACCCTTCACTATGTACTCAATAGAAACAGTAAGTTCATCAAATATATATATATATATATATATATATATGTCATTCAGTTAACTATATATATATATATATATATATATATATATATATATATATATATATATATATATATATATATATATATATACAGTATATAGTTAACTGAATGACACCCAGTAATAATGTAATGAAATCTCAAATCTTTTGCCAAAAACTATTTCTTGGTATCAGATTGGTTTAGGCTTATTAAGGAAAAAATACTGGGGTTTGTTTCAATTCAGCGGTGAGGTTGTTTCCCAGTAACATAATAAAACCCACATCAGTTTCATTTCCAGCATCTGCTATTAAAGGCCACCTAGACTGACTTTAATTCTGATGAAAGAGGTATAATATCTTGGGGGTATTGAAATCCTATACTAGGTTTCGATTAGCCTTTGTCTCCAATCAAACGCTGTTTCTTTTTTGTCAGTGTACGTAGAATTCTTAAGGCAGGTCATGCTTTCGCTCTGATTACTCTGATAATGTGAATCTGAAAACATGTTATTGAGCCAAGCACTTGGATTTTTCAAAGCCCTCTGATGTGAAATTTAATCTGGCAAGTAGCTAACATAAAGTAAATACATCAGGTAAATTGTAGGTTTGAATATGGCTGCATATGAAAGTAACAACTAGGTGAATAACCACACATCAAATGAAAAATTAATTGCATTGATGGATTAGTTGTATATAATTATAAAGCAAAAAATGACTTGGAAATCTTTACCAATGCATGGCCCCTCACATCAATTTCATCATTTTAGAATGCACTAGACTTTTTTAGTTGTGCAAAACCACTGATAGAAAATGCCCAAAGAGTGGCGATGTCTTTTGGTCTCCATTACTGACCTAATTGCATTGTAGTGCCCATAAAAACTGAAGCTGCGTCTATAAAACTATCCTTCGTAATTTCTCCAGCTTAGTCAAGACTCGGTTATAAAAGGTCTTTTACAATAAATAGGTAGTACTTTATCTATAATGACAGTGAAGTTTTAACTTTATTTTGGAGGAAAAGCGATACATAAAAAATGACTTCCTAAGAGAGGTGACTGTGAGGCTAGGGATCTGTGCCAGCAATTGGAAAGTTGCCGGATCGAATCCCTTAAACGCCAGAAGTGACTCTATTCCATTGGGCCCTTGAGCAAGGCCCTTAACCTGCAATTGCTTCGTCCTGGATATGACATTAATCTGCATCACGCCCTGCAAGCAGGTCCTCCAACTTTCAGGGAAAACCTGGGGGTTGGTGACAGGATTGGCATTCCAGCTACCGTTAAAAACCTCATGCTGTTCCAGTGTGATGTTGAGGTGTCTCTTGCTGCACGGCTGCACTCAGGTGCCAGTCGTGGGGCCTGGCGGCATAACGCAGTGCGTAGAATTCACACTAAAACATGGTGTACAGACAAAAGAGGAAATGTTCATACGCACAAAAAAATCCAGATGCATAAATCTGTGTGCACGCCAACTTCCACGTTCTTCCGCTCCATAAATCCTGGTCAGCGTGAAAAGTAACGTACGTGCACGCGTCTGCTGCCACTCTCCAACTCCTCCCAGAATTACGCCTCTTTGAATATGCAAATCAAAATAAATAGCCCTTAAGCTCAGCGTTCTGTGAAAAGGCAATGGCAAATGCACGGGGGAAAATAGAAGAATTTTAGCGAATACAAAGTGGAGGCAAGGAAAAACATACTATTTGTTGGTTTAAACAGTGGTATAAACAACAAAAGGAAGTTGATCAAGTGACATAGCGTGTCGGAGAAACTTGAAAGCTCAAATTCACAAAGTCGCACAGTGCCCAAAATAAAAAAGAAGTTGTCAGATATCAAAGTCGTCATGAAAAGTTGAGTCTTAGCCCAATGTCTGAGTGTCATATGGAAGCGTATTATGGTACAGAGAAAAGAAAAACAAAATAGGGACACAGTTGAAAAAAATGTCCAAATTTCCACTTCAGTCATGTACTTTATTTTGTCATCAAAATGGAATGTCATAAACTTCATCTTAAAATCGTTTAATTTACTAGTTTCTCAGATCCCATCGTAACTAAGGTGGCACGTTAAATGCTTCTTTCTGTGTGTTCTTTTTTGTTCTCTACGTGTGTGAATCACTACGTGCTTCTTAAACGGCCTTTCTCTTCCACCAACAGGACACAGAATTACATTACATTCGTGATATTACAGGTCTCTGAACAATTTTAAACCACCACATACTTGGGGGTTAATGCACTCCTGGACACCAAATACATTTTGCTGCACTTTTTAAGTTAATGTCACAATTCACAAAAAAAATGTGACATTTATTTTTCATGCAAAGAGCATCACAATTACTGCAACACTGATCATTTTACACACTGCCAGTGAACTGTAAAAACTTAAAAAAAAAACGACAGCAACAATCAATTATTATATGTACAAGGTGCAACTAACGCCATTGATGAAATTCAGTAAGTCACTGAGCCAACTGCGCTTGAACTGGCTGCACGTTAGCACACACAGGTAAGCGCTGATGCTTGCAGGGTAGTCTAGTGCAGCGGCTGAATCCCAGGGACAGTGATGCTGCAGTGCTGCCGGGGCCAGCAGTGGTCATGAGCTGGCTGCTCAACAAATATACGACACTGACTGATCAGCTCCGGCGTGCTGGCAAATTGCATTGGGAACCAACTATAGCCAGTTCGGGTGGTTTAATGGTTAAGATGTATACTTGATATCATTCTCATAATGAAAGGAATTAAAGCATGTATTAAACATGGGGACACGGTGGTGCAGTACTAGTGATGAGCTGGCACCCTGTCTAGAGATTGTTCATGCTTCTTGCAAGATGCTAGCTGTGCGACCTTTGATGAAATAATTTATTGCAGCAGTACTTTCTCTCTCAAACATACTAACCTCTTATTCCTGTCTTTCCTTTTCTTTCTCCAAGTAACCAATTGCCACACGATCAGCTATGTAATAGATGCCAAGCCATCTGTAAGCTTAGAACGCCTTCTTCAAAACTTTTATTAAACATTGAAATATCTTCATAGTATATGTTTAATTATTCCATCCATCTATCCATCCAGTGTCGCGCCACTCCCAGCAAGAATACAGCGCGAGGCAGGAACTCGTCGCTAGCGCTTCGCCACCATGTCCTCACATGTTTAATTATTAACAAAATACATTATTTTAATGAAGTTTAAAACTTATCTGTACAGTGCATCCGGAAAGTATTCACAGCGCATCACTTTTTCCACATTTTGTTATGTTACAGTCTTATTCCAAAATGGATTAAATTCATTTTTTTCCTCAGAATTCTACACACAACACCCCATAATGACAACGTGAAAAAAGTTTACTTGAGATTTTTGCAAATTTATTAAAAATAAAAAAATTGAGAAAGCACATGTACACAAGTATTCACAGCCTTTGCCATGAAGCTCAAAATTGAGCTCAGGTGCATTCTGTTTCCCCTGATCATCCTTGAGATGTTTCTGCAGCTTAGTTGGAGTCCACCTGTGGTAAATTCAGTTGATTGGACATGATTTGGAAAGGCACACACCAGTCTATATAAGGTCCCACAGTTGACAGTTCATGTCAGAGCACAAACCAAGCATGAAGTCAAAGGAATTGTTTGTAGACCTCCGAGACAGCATTGTCTCGAGGCACGAATCTGGGGAAGGTTACAGAAAAATTTCTGCTGCTTTGAAGGTCCCAATGAGCACAGTGACCTCCATCATCTGTAAGTGGAAGAAGTTCGAAACTACCAGGACTCTTTCTAGAGCTGGCTGGCCATCTAAACTGAGTGATCAGGGGAGAAGGGCCTTAGTCAGGGAGGTGACCAAGAACCCGATGGTCACTCTGTCAGAGCTCCAGAGATCATCTGTGGAGAGAGGAGAACCTTCCAGAAGGACAACCATCTCTGCAGCAATCCACCAATCAGGCCTGTATGGTAGAGTGGCCAGACGGAAGCCACTCCTTAGTAAAAGACACATGGCAGCCCGCCTGGAGTTTGCCAAAAGGCACCTGAAGCACTTTTAGACCATGAGAAAGAAAATTCTCTGGTCTGATGAGACAAAGATTGAACTCTTTGGTGTGAATGCCAGGCGTCACGTTTGGGGGAAACCAGGCACCGCTCATCACCAGGCCAGTACCATCCCTACAGTGAAGCATGGTGGTGGCAGCATCATGCTGTGGCGATGTTTTTCAGTGGCAGGGACTGGGAGACTAGTCAGGATATAGGGAAAGATGACTGCAGCAATGTACAGAGACATCCTGGATGAAAACCTGCTCCAGAGTGCTCTTGACCTCAGACTGGGGCGACGGTTCATCTTTCAGCAGGACAACGACCCTAAGCACACAGCCAAGATATCAAAGGAGTGGCTTCAGGACAACTCTGTGAATGTCCTTGAGTGGCCCAGCCAGAGCCCAGACTTGAATCCGATCGAACATCTCTGGAGAGATCTTAAAATGGCTGTGCACCGACGCTTCCCATCCAACCTGATGGAGCTTGAGAGGTGCTGCAAAGAGGAATGGGCGAAACTGGCCAAGGATAGGTGTGCCAAGCTTGTGGCATCATATTCAAAAAGACTTGAGGCTGTAATTGCTGCCAAAGGTGCATCAACAAAGTATTGAGCAAAGGCTGTGAATACTTATGTACATGTGATTTCTCAGTTTTTTTATTTTTAATAAATTTGCAAAAACCTCAAGTAAACTTTTTTCACGTTGTCATTATGGGGTGTTGTGTGTAGAATTCTGAGGAAAAAAAAGAATTTAATCAATTTTGGAATAAGGTTGTAACATAACAAAATGTGGAAAAAGTGATGCGCTGTGAATACTTTCCAGATGCACTGTATAATGTAATAAACACACCTTACTTCATTTCATCTTAAAAATGATATCAAGAGCTCCAAGAAGATAGTGTTTGGAAATTTAAATCGACTTAGAAGCCAGTCATCATTATATGTAAATTCGTGCTTTATAAAGTGGCTCAGGTTGTGCAGTTTTATAACTGTACTGCAAGTTTACAGTAAGGTAACTGTACTTGTAAGTAAAAACAGTTCTACCAGGAATAATTGATGGACTGATTGAATGCGTTTAGAGCACTTGGGATGAAACTGTTTCTGAACCGCGAGTTCGCTACATGAAAGGCTCTGAAGCGTTTGCTGTATGGGAACAGTTCAAATAGATTACGCGCATGGCCGAGACAGCGTGTGCTTGATGCTGTCAGGAATGTGAATCTAAAAACTAAAGGGAAACCACACAGGAACAGTAGCACTGCTTTGACACTGGGTACCGCCAGTTTGCAAAACCGAGTGGAGGACTTGTGTACGGTATGGTTTGAGCTAGCGTGAAAATGTGCGTGGCTTTACGACAAGTTTAGGTTTTATACATCACGATTGCAACATTTTTGTGCATACATTTATACATGAGGCCCCTGGTGGTTTGTCGTGCGGTGGGTGCAGCAACATGCTGTAAAAATCAGTGCATGCTCCCAACCTCTAGAAACATATATATATGTATATATGACCAATCTGATTGAAATCAGCATTAAATTCCAATGGGGCCATACAATACACTACAATACAGTTTATTTTTATATAGCCCAAAATCACACAAGAAGTGCCGCTATGGGCTTTAACGGGCCCTGCCTTTTGACAGCACCCCAGCCTTGACTTTCTAAAAAGACAAGGAAAAACTCCCCAAAAAAAAGCCCTTGTAGGGAAAAAATGGAAGAAACCTTGGGAAAGGCAGTTCAAAGAAAGACCCCTTTCCAGGTAGGTTGTGCATACAGTGGGTGTCAAAAAAGGGGATAAATACAATACAATACACAGAACAGAACACAAGTAATTCTCAATACAATATAATACTGCATAGATATAATACAAGTATACAGCAGAATTCAACAGTAGATGATATCACATAATACAGTTGGGATTTGTTCAGAGTCCTGGAGACCTCTGCCATCAAGCTGCCTCCCCCTATTGGCCATTTCACAGTGCTGGGCCAGCCAATATGATAAAAGGACCCCTCTACCCGATGATTCCTGCAATTCTCCATCAGAGATGACTTTACCTTGGGCAGTGTCACCAAGTGCCACATTTGAGTACGGAGAAGAGAAACAAAATAGATGAAGTTTACTAACAAATTATAACTATCATACTACTTATGTTGTTGTGCTAATGACTAAGAGCAGAGATGCAGCCTGTACAGTTAATCAGCAGCTCTAGTCAGGATATGCTAAACGGAAGTAGTGAGTCTTCAGCCGGGATTTGAAAGCTTAGACCAAAGGTGCATCTCTTATAGTAGCAGGCAGACCATTCCACAGTTCAGGGGCCCTGTAACTAAAAGCTCAACCTCCCACTGTTATTTTATTAATCCTTGCAACCATTAGCAGACCAGCATCTTGAGATCTTAATGTACATTCTGGTATGTAAGTCATGATAAGTTCAGACAAGTAAGCCAGACCTTGACCATTAAAGGCTTTATATGTTAAAAGGAGGATTTTGAAATCTGCCCTAAGCTTAAGAACTGGAGTTATGTGTTCATATTCTCTTGTTCTTATAATAATTCTTGCAGCATGTGTGAAGACTTCTCTTAATATTTACATGAGCTCACCTAACCAATAATGTCTGTCCCTCTTTTGCTAATGACTACTGAGACATGCACGTTCATGCACCTTTCAGGCCACAAAATAATCAGTCGGACAATGGGATGCTGGTGCCTGGTCTGTCTCAGTCAGAATGAGATTGTTATGATACCCTCTGTCATTAATATCATTTGACATTTGAGAAATACAGATTTACATAATAAGTAAAAGGAGAGCCTTACAACAATATGACGCTCAGGAAAATTGTTTTCTGGTCAACATAAAGCCAGCAAACAAAAAAAAAAAACATTTTTTACATGCACACCTGTTTTTTCCACAACAGTTCTTTGCACTTCTTTGGAACAGAAACATCACACTTCTTGCTTCTTTTCCATGTGACAGATGAAGGACACATCCTAAGTGGCTTTTTCAAATTTAGCATGGTTGTTGATGAAAACCTTGTGGAAGTTTAATGTCTTGTGAATGATGCATTCCTGATACTATTGTATCTATTGCTTTATTGTAGGCATGGAGCTGGACAGTTTGACATCTGTGGCAGAGCGATGGACACTGAGCAGGTTCCTGTCAATCATGGAAATCCACTGCATCCACTAAATAGTATCATCTCCAGACAGAGGAGCAGCTTCAGTAACAGACTGCTGTCACTTTCCTGCTCCACTGACAGACTGAGGAGATCGTTCCTCCCCCACACTATGCGACTCTTCAATTCCATCCAGGGTTAAACGTTAAAATTATACAAAGATATTGTCTGTCTGTATACCTGCATTGTTATCACTCTTTAATTTAATATTGTCTTTATCAGTATGCTGTTGCTGGAGTATGTGAATTTCCCTTTGGGATTAACAAAGTATCTACAGTATCTATCTATCTACTAATAACCTCGGGCTACCTGAACTGGATTTTTCATACATATTCATTGGTACATACGTCATAGCTTTAACACTAGATCCCTGAAGCCTACGAAAAAACTTGTAATCCCAGGCCACCTTGAATTCCTTCACCCCTCTTCATCAGCGTCTTTGTTTTGCAAATGTGTCAATCAGCGCAAGCTGCAAGCAGCCTCCTATCTCATCCCCCACCAACACAGCTGAAGTGAGACGAAAATTCTCAGAGCTCAAGTCTGTTTATCTGAGTGTGAGGTGTCTGGAATTGTATAGGGTAAATACTATATTGTTACTTGAAATATATACACTTCATGTGTGTTCCATGTATACAATGATCTGGATAAATGAAGACAGGAAATGTGAGGCAGGAAACGCTGAACACATAACTATAACAGAAGTTTTTACCTTTTATAGTAAAAATGACAAAATGGTGACGTGAAGGGATATAAGCAGAATCACAAATGCCGGTGGATCATGTCTTCTTGGTTTCTTGTTGTCACTTGATTTTTTTTTTATTCAGTTTCATTCTTGAATAAAAGCGCACTTATTTTGTTATACCTTTGTGAAAGTGTTTATTTTATAAGTGAGTCTCCTGTAAACATGCTCTCTTGGCATTTAGACTTGTTAAGTGTGAGACTACTTTCTTTCTCTTTAATTCACAATTGAGACCCTTGACATTCCAGCTCACAAAGTTCACTATTTGGTCATGGAAATATTTCTTCTGAACTTTTGTTGCCATTTTGTAGTCTTAGGTTAAGGTAGTACATTGTACATATGATAGCTTTGACACAGATTTCATATTATTGCCAAGTGATACAGCTATGAAATGTATTGTTATGTGTTTGTAAAATTCTAAATGAAATTTTGGTTACTTTATTTTATTTTTAATTCCCTCTTTCATCTGTGTCAAATTCTGTATTTTTGACATTCAAGCAATTGTTACTCTTTCAATAGTGGAAACCAAATGCAAGCAAAAGCAAAAGTCAATATACATTTGTATAAAGCAATCCATCAAAGTATGTCTCCAAATATTTAACCGCTTTAGGAGTGGGCTAAACTCATTTTTTATTCACATAAATAAAGAAACAGGAATGTAAATCTAAACGTTTATGTATTGCAGAAGCAATGTATCAGCCAAAGGGGCAGGATGATTATCTTAATAAGATTTGCAAAAATGAAATCAAGAAACTTAATATTGTGTGATTTTTCTTGCTAAGCTCTAGGGTTCAATTAGATTAAAGAAATCCTATTATCTTATGAAGCTTAAATTACAAATTTAAACAAATTTTAGATTTTAGACATGGCTTTGAATTGAAAGACATTAACTGTGTTATATGGAAAAAAATAAAAAGCTTCCAAAGAAAAGTAAAAAAGTAAATTATCTATAAAAACCTATTCAATGTTTTAAAAGATGAGGTTTAATTGATGGCTGGAGTGTCGTCTGTGTGGAGCCTGCATGTTTTCACTGTGTCATTGTGGATTTTTCCCCTGTCCAGTTCAGGTTTTTGACACATTATACAGATATGCAAATTCAGTTGGTTTGCATCTCTAAACTGACCCTGTATAACTGGATGCGCCCCATGTGGAACAAAAAAATCCACTTTATCAATTATCAAAAGATCAGAGTTTCCAATGAATATTAGAGTATAAGTTTGCTACTGTAAAATGACACAGAATGAGCAGAAATGAATCTCAGAATGCACAACATGTACAACCTTGAGGCTAAGAGCAGAAATGTGGGGCTTCAGTGGACACAGCCTCACCAAAACTGCATTGTTGAGGACCAGGCTTTCAATTTCTTCTGAGATACATAGATGATAAGGTCAGAATTTGTTAACAACAGTATGAATCCATGAACCCAACCTGCCTTGTGTTAACAATCCAGACTGGTGGTGTAATGGTGTGGGGAATATTTTCTTGGCACACTTTGGGTCCATTAATACCAATCAATAATCAGCCACAACAACAACATTTATTTATATAGCACATTTTCATACAAATGGTGTAGTTCAAAGTGATTTACAAGATAAAGAAAGAAAAGTTTATATGAAACAAAAATAGGATTAGGTAATGCTAAGCAACACAGAATAAAGTAAGGTCAGGGAGGTATTTTATGTAATACTCATTTAGCCGGATGTAATTGTTAACGATTTAGCATGATCCTGGATCCTGTTTTTTGAAACTCTTGCTGGAAGTGTTGTCATAGCAACACATCCTAATCCTCAAACCTGCTTGGAGCAGGTTTATTCTATGTAAACAAGGATTAGCTCACACACGTAATCAGTGTCCGTGCGTGGAATTCATTTAGTCATGACTTTGCGGTTCATGAATGAGCAACCAATTGATATCAGTACGCAAATTATAATAAGAGAATTTCATATAGAGAGGGGTTTGCGTGATCAGCAAGTTCCTTTATTGCTCCCGGAGGAAATTCTTTTCGAAAGATACCGCTTTAGCCGAGGGGGAATATTGTACCTCAAAAATTTATTAAGACCTTATATTCGAAGTCAAACTCGGTGAAGTCGGGCTCTCAAAACCACACAGACAGTATGCATTGCTTTGAGGTTTTTTGCAAGCGGCACTTTTTTTATATACTGTAGGCGAAGCGGAAAATCTTAACTAAAAGTGCAGTTAATCAGGCAATTCGTAAAGTCTGTTTGGCTCTGAAATATTTCCTTTGGGTTTTCATAGTGTTTCCTGGACACCTGCGTGTGCAGACAAAAGAAGTGTTTCATTCCATTGCAGGTAGGTAATACACAGGCTAAAACACCCACAGTTCCATAAAGAATCTCACAATCAGCCTTACATTCTCATTACCCAGGGTTTTCAAATGTGATTGGGGTACATGGGACTGATCAGAGTGGAGTTTGATCAAACATTATTTGGAAAATGTACCTCTCCTCCTGATAAATAATCAGAGACAGTGTCTTCATCAAATATTTGACCTTTGTCAATATCTCGTTGGTCAGACACAGGTTCTAGGGATATGACATTCCCTGCAACTGACCCCCCAAAAAAAGAGGGCTATATGGAACCTACGTATGGCACACATTGAGGACAAATATATGCAATGACCATCCTTTACCTGAAATGAAGTTACCACTGCATCCTGCCACTGGTTCTGAGGAGGAGCTTCCCCCTGGAATGCCCTCAGAAACGTGGTGATGGGCATTTTGCTGGAGAGCCAACTCTTCTGCAGGGGTTAGGTCAGGACCGCATGGACCTCCATCTGTTTTTTGCTTGTCTGCCTTCTTATTAGCTTTAAAATTAATGTTCTTTACATTATATATGATTCTTTATGTCAACAGTTCTTTAAATAGTTATATACCAATATTTACCAGTTTGAAGTATATTCTTGTACTTCACTTTAACCTGTTCCCATGTTCTCCTTGTGGTCACATTTGATCTGGAATTATGACATATTTAAATAATAATTAATCTGACACATAAGAAATGAAACGCTGCTTTCAGCAAGTACAATGAACACGCATTTAATTTGTCGGCCACTTTTTGCCAGCCGTCTTTTCTGGTTTTTGCTGCTTTTGCAGTGTTACTCCTTGTTCATATTAAATCTTGAAATTCTTCATGTCCTTCGAATAAAAGGTCCCGCTCCACTTGTGTGAAAAAAAAAATGCGCCTGTTCTTTCGTCATTTTGTTACAGCCTATCAAAGACTTGCTGATCATATTTTCTAGACTCAATATATATGGGCTTTTCAATCTGCGTGGGCGCGCACATTCATCTTGGATGATTAGATCCAGCTAGACTAATCTACTACACCGCTGCGTTTGAAAAACCGACTTATCCCAGATGAGTTTCACTGGCATTAACTCATCCAAGATGAGGCATCTGATCTCGGATGATTTAAGCGACGTACGGAAAATACCCCCCAGATGGCCAGGAGAACAGTAAAAACAAAACAAACAAAATAAAAAACTGCAGATGGACTGGAGAAAAAAAATCTGCAGGGGTTCCATTGCCAAGAGATCATCCAGCCCCCACTGGGCATTCTATCTAACATAAATTATCTAAATCAGTCCTCACGGCTTTCATGCTTCATGTGACAGCCTAATCTTATGATTGTCACAGCCTGTTTGAGTATTGTTGCTGACCATGTGCATCCCTTCATAGACACAATTCACCCATCACCCAATAGCTACTTCCACCATGATAATACACCATGTCACAAAGGAAAAGTCGTCACAGACTGATTTCATGAACATGACAAGGAGTTCAGTGTTTTTCAGTGACTTCTGAATCCAATAGAAAACCTCTGGGATGTGGTAGAATGGGAGATTCACGACATTCATGTGCAGCTGAGCAACCTGCAGAAACTACATATCTATCTATCTATCTACATGATGAAATCATGTGAACATGAACCTGAATCTCAAAGGAATGTTCCCAACATTTTGTGGAGTCCATGCCAAGAAGAGCTGAGGTTGATTTGAGACCAAAAAGAGGCCCTACCCTGTGTTAGTGTAGTGTTCCTAATAATTTGCTCAGTGAGTATACAATACTTTATCTTATTAATAGAATACCTATTAGTATTTTCAAAGCGGTTAGTATCGGTGGCTCTGCATTCTTATTTCCTTTTAAAATCCACTGTATCATTTTTTCTATTGTGTAATTAAATAGTAGTGTGCTAATATTGTTCTTTTTTAATGATTAAAAAAATAAGAGATTAACTAAGCCTGATGTTTAGCAATCCATTGGTGGAGTGTATTCCGTCTGAGAGCTGCACTGTAAGTATGGCTTTTGCTGATTAAAAAAGGAAGATTTATCCTTACCATGCAGCAGCAGCAATAGAGCAATAGGATGAATGTTATTAAGTGCAATGAGAGATGGTGACAAGACAATAACCTGTAAATTGAAATATCAAATTTTCAACAAAGCTTTAAGATATCTTATTTGTGAGACTGTTAGCAGTAAGTGCAGAGAGCACTGTGAAGAGTTTCAGGACAATAGCATTAAATTGTAATTTTATTAGTGTGCAGCCATATGAAGACTGCTTTCCTATATAATAGTTGGCCTGCTGATTGAGTTTTTTAAATCTTGTCCTTGAGTATGTCCTGTTGGCTTCATTTTACCTGAATACTTAGGTTTGCCTTTTTGTGAAATATTTAATAGTTTAACTAAATTGGCACATATTTATGTAGCATAATTTAATAATGTAACTGTTTTGTAAAACTTCACATATTTTCTATTAATAATCTGAAATAACACAGGACATTTTTAATCTCATCTCTTCATTATCAAACATACTTAATCTGGTTCAGGGCCATGTGGGCCAGAGCCATTTGTGAAAGCCTCGGTCACTTTGAATGGGGTGTCAGTCCACGGCAGGGGAGGCTCAGTCTCACACACTGCTCCACTGCATTTCTTGAAATGGTTTTAGAAAACTTGTCTTTACTCGGAAGAACAAGTGTGTAATGTTCATAGCTACATGTTTGCATCCATTGTAGACTCTTTTGGTCAATGCCCCAGGTGAGAAAACCATGTCAATTTAAAGAAAAAATTACAAATAAAAAATAAGCATTACAATCATTAGAGAATTAAAAAATGAATTGTCAATTTAATCTATGATTACAGATTCTGTCTGTTACTTCTTTCTTGGTATAAGTTAAATGCATATTGATTTATTCTTTCAGGAGCTATTTTATTTAATCATTCTTATACTTTCCTATTTCCTATTTTCAAGTCCGATGCTATGGGCAGATGACTAGAAAGGAATGAAAAATAAAACTACAGCTGGCATGATGCTCTAGAAAGTAAATTTAAAGGGGTTCCAGGTCCAGACCATGCAGCTCTAATGACCATTCTATCAAATATAAAAGTGCTAAAGCAACTCATTATTGTTATGACACACTGTTCTACTAGAAGATTTGATGCAGTGGGTCTCATTGACAATTGGAGTGTCCACATTCCTTCCAATATCACACGTGGCTGCAGAGAACTTTGATGAGAAGTCAGTGGAGCAAAGCACCACTGCAGAAAACTGCAATAACTACAAAACAGTAGAAGTTAGTAATGTTAGCAAATATATGATATCATAATATCTTTATATTTAATACTGTACTGTGGCTGTTCGTTTGTCTGTCCAGAGAAGAGATGCTGAGTATATTGGGAGAAGGATGCTAAGAATAGAGCTACCAGGGAAGAGGAAAAGAGGAAAACCTAAGAGAAGGTTTATGTTTGTGGTGAGAGAGGACATGCAGGTGATGGGTGTAACAGAACAAGATGACGAGGACTGAAAGATATGGAAGAAGATGATCTGTTGTGGCAACCCCTAACGGAAGCAGACGAAAGAAGAAGAAGAAGATACTACGTGACGTCTACTATCTGCTTTCGGAGTAATGATTGACCTCCAAGGTTTTTCCTCTTTTTATTTTTATTTTATTTTATTGTAGAATCAACTCTCGGCAGTGGCCAGCAGGGTGGCTGTTCGGCGGATGTGCATGGGCGCCGTTCTCATCACTATCACCTTCGCCGTCATTTCCCCTAACTCTTCATATCTTAAATCATTCTTGAGGCAGATTGAAGACTTAAGTGCCAGCTTAAGTGAACAGTTAAAGAAAATATACAAAGTAATTGCAACACAAACACTGACTTAATCAGTTTTAACGAGAAAGGATGCCAACGAAAGAAGAGAAGAAGTAGGCCGCTAGGGTGGAGAAAAGAAGAGCTGCTCAGGAAGCAGCAAGCGCACCAACCTCTGAGCAAACGAATGGTAAACATACAGAGAAAGTGGAGGAAAACTAGGAATGCTCAAGTAAGTCAAGTGTATTCACTGCATGTTATCATGCAGTGTGCTGTTATTGGTATATTATAATTTATTAAGCACGGCACTAAAAATCAGGTATGAAAATGCCAAATTTAAAAAATGTGGTTTTAAGTAGTTTTTTTTTTTAAATGTTACACAGTGTTAACTTGGCATATTTCAATTGGTAAGGTATTCCTGATTTTCAGTGCATGACAACAAAAGGCTGACTCGGTACTTCTTTTATGTTTAGCTCTTGGCCTAATAAGCAAACCACTATAAGAACATTTAAGTTTACGACTTGGAATATAAGGGGCCAGGGACTCCAAAATATAAGATTTCCTTTTACTGGTTAAGATTTTTGCTGCTGCATTCTGAAATAAGTACAACCATTAATTTCATTTTTAGGGAGTGCTCTTAGAAGGGAATTACAATATTAAATCTGCTAAAATGCTTAAATTGATTTTTTGTCATCTTGTAATGTTATGAAGTCGCTGGAAAGGAGTGTGTGGCACTCCCGAAATCTATGCAAAAGGACAAAGACTGAACTCCTTTGGTACTGTGTATCTTCAGAGAATCCTTGGATACCTCTGGTTTGACTTTGTGTCGAATGAGCAGTTGCTCACAGAGTCCTGAATGAGGTACATTACCCGCATTGTGAGGGAGCATCAGTTACGGTACTATGGCTATGTGGCACAATTCCCTGAGAGAGATCACCTCTGAGAAACTCAAGATAGGCTATTGAGCTTCAAACTAGTGTGCAGTGTTTTAATCTAGCTAAAGTTGTAGTCCTCAGCGGGTTTCATTATCATACCATAATCATGATTATTAGTAACACTACTGCCTGTATCGACTGAAAAATATATCATAATATATTAGGAAATTTCTTTCATTATAGCAAAAATCATTTTACTGATGTCATAAGGTCTTGATAAAATGAAGGATGCAATAAAAGATTACTAAAAAGTATCAAATAGTTTTGTTTGTTAACAATTTTGTTTATAATGCTCCAATTTTGATTCAAATTGTGGTCTAATTCAATTTGTGACAAAAAGACTATTAGAAGCTGCATAATATCCAGCACCCAATACATTAGTACTTGCAAGTATATAAAAAAATTAAAAACTGCACACATCATGCTATGCTGCTATTTTCTGGGTGCTCATTGAGCTAAATACTGTCTCATCATTAAGCTCTGCTACACAAGTATCATCTGCATTTTAAACAATTTTTCATGAACCCTAATTACTTTTCAGGTCACTGATTTATTCAGCAAGCAATCAGGAAGAAATACACCCTTGTGGAGCTCTAATATTAGATTTATCATTGTTGGAGGGATTTTTGTTAAATTGACACAGTAGCTGGTACAAATTAAAACACTGCTCAAAGTAGTTGTCAACTATGTATTAATCAACATGTCACCTAATTCGTTGGCCAGTATATGGGTTTGTATATTAGAAACTGAAGAAAAGTAAAAACATAACACATAGGGCCTTGATTCTCCAGTAACCTGGATGTAGTTTTGTGCTATAATTACAATATTCTTTGCCCATTTTGTAGACCTGTAGGCTAATTAAATTGAGTCAGAAAATATTAAAGTTTTTTTTTTTAATACTGTAACAATTTAGCAGATAAATAAATAAATGATAATAAGTTTTCCTTTGGCTAGCTGAATCAGGTGTTCTTATTTTTCAGCAAAACAAGTTACGTGTCAAGATGATAGGCAAAATCATGCTCAAAAAGAAAGCTGAGGTATTACCAGGTATCGGTAAAAGGTTGCGGTGGGCTGGTGCCCTGCACAAGGTTTGTTTCCTGCCTTGCACCCTGTGTTGGCTGGGATTGGCTCCAGCAGAACCCCGTGACTCTGTAGTTAAGATATAATAGCGGGTTGGATAATGGATTGATGGATGGATGTAGAAGGTAAATCAAGGACTAAATTGGAGCAAATGCTAGATTCAGAACTAGAAGTTAAAACAACTGTGCTCAATGAATTAGGTTTTACCTTCAGTAGATCAAATGCTGTAGTCTTAAATTTTCAAAATGCTGTCTATTTTGGTACTCCCACAAGAAACCAAATATTCACAATGCTTTACTGTGTTAATGCAATTGAAATAATATATAACATTTAAGTTGCAAACATTATTTTTTGAGTGAGTCAAATGCTGAAATTGTATTTAATGCATGGATTTACATTTGTTAATTAATAACCTGACATGGTAATCACTAGTATTCAGTAATTAATATATTTCAATAATTTGGTTATGTCTGGGTCCCTTTTCTAATGGGAACATATTATTTTTAACAGTATTTTAATGACTGTTCAATAGAGGATTTTTGAGGTACTTGAATGTTTACTGGTGTGCTCTGCTTGATGGCATGTCTGACAGTAGGGACTTTGAAGTGTTTACTGCTGGCTTCATTTGGGATGAATGTGGGGGGGTGGGGGTGCAGGGAGGAAAGGGAGAAAGAGTAAGTGGGGTTTGTAGAGGCGTAGTCAGAAATGCTGTGAAACTAATCCAGTAAGATCAAGGCTTAAAATATCTCATTATTGTAAATGAAAAATAAAACTCAAAAAGGTAAAATCTTACTTTTTTTATTAATGACCAGCAAATATAAAATACAAAAAAGGAAAAAAATTGTATCATATCTTAGTACATTTCTCTCCCCAGACTCAAGACAATATTCTTTATTTTTATCAGTTCATCACATTTATTCATGAATCAGCTACTTCTTTTTATCAAAAAACAACCTGATCCTCTTTATCAAGCTTTGCTATTATGATTGTGCTTTTCCAACTTGTAAGTGTTACAATATTGGAAATACAGTATACTGACACATAGCTGCAGCTTATATTTTGAATGAGGCAGGGAATTAAATTAACAAAATTAATGAATCAGAGGTGAGAATCTGGAAGTCTAACATCTGGCACCAAACCCTAATCACTAAACAATTTTTTATATGTTTCACCAAACCTCAATATGTCAATTCAAAGTCAAAATAAAAATGAAATGTTTTAAGCCCGAAAAGTCAAAAATAAAGAAAATGTTCATAATTTGCTTTATATTTATTCACAATCGTGGGATGCTGAAAGACACGTGGTGCCAGACTGTCAATTGTTGCATAGATGATGTCTCATAGTTCTAAGTTCACGATCATTTTCAAACAACTGCCCATTGTGTCACAGCAATGGAGCAACAAAATGCTGGTACCCATAAGAAAAAAAACATAAGACATCAAAAATAATAACTACTTCAAAATAAACACATAATAAAAAGTAAATTAAGTTAACTCCTCATATTACGAAACCCCCGAAGGAAAAATCCGGAGTGGTCTCGCCCTAGACTTTCTCATGTACTCAGAAATGGGGATTGATATTTGAGGAGTAAACCACAAGACAATGATTATATTTTTATATTATGTACATTAAAGAACCATCAACAACAAATACAATCAAATTAATAATATAATGAGCAACTATTATAAAAGTAAAGTTGAATAAACCGGACTCTGCAGCTGCATGAATAAAAGGTAAAGTACTTCTTCTGGTTAACGGAAATAGCCAAAACGTTTATAGACATCTACGTCTTGTACCTAATACTTGTATGTAAAATTTGGTTGACCTAAGTGAAAGCGTACTTAAGTTATTGTGTTTACATACACCACACACGCACAGACAGACACACATTATTCCAAAAATGGTATTTTCGGACTCAGGGAAGTCTAAAATATCAAGATTCATCAAAATCTTGAAATGGAATTTTTGGAGGATTCCAATACTTTCCCAATACTTCATATATGAGAATGTCAGACAGGTCTAAAACGGCGAGATTCATCAAAATCTCGACATTGAATCTTTGGACGATTCCAATACTTTCCCTATACCTGTACTTCATACACGAGAAAGTAAAAAACAAAAAAAAATTTAAATCATAATTGGAAACTAACATTTTTTTTACTGTTATAATACATTTTTTCTAATGCACATCTGAGTGATGTTGTCATGCACTTGCCCCAAGCTGTAATATGTTTTAGGACTGTCATCCAGTCAGACTATACTTCGAAAAATGATTTCCTACCTGCCAGACAGTATTGGAACTACTATTATTTTTAATCCACTTACAGTAGTTTCTGGAGTATTACCAGACAGGATAATATTGTATGGTGTAAATCTGATATCTTTTATTATATTGCTCTCTGATTATACTGCACACCAATTTTTAAGAAATGTTTTTGGTGATTGTGACAGGTACCTACTGGGTATGCACAAATATAGTTTTGGTTTTACTGCATCACGTAGGAACTCTGAGAAACAGACATTTACTGTATATGTTTACTGACAATAACGTGTTTAGTCACGTTTATGTTTCGTATAGCTATTAAATTCAACAGAATTAAAAGTGTTTTGCTCCTGATTTTCTTTTGTATTCAATGTCTGGTGCATCACGTTGCAGTGTCCAACAGTAGTCAGCAAGCATTGACGGATTTCGGATGCCCTGGTATCGTTTCTCCATCGTAGCAATGTCCTGGTGAAACCTTTCACCGTGTTCGTCACTGACAGCACTGAGATTTGCAGAGAAGAAGTCTAAGTGTGAGTGGAGGAAATGCGTCTTGAGTGACATGTTGCACTTCATTGTCTTGTATGCTTTGAGAAGTTTGTCTACCAGCTGAATGGAGTTTGGGGCTCTGCAGTTGCCCAGAAAATTGTCAAATTGTCAATTGTCAAATTGTCAGGCATTTTTTTCCAGCCCAACTAACAGATCTTCAAACCGCTTATCACTCATAACATGTTAATGCCCTCTTTGATCTTGGCGTCAGTTATTCTTGGAAACATCTGTCTTAAATAATGAAAACCTTCGCCTTCCTTGCTCAGTGCTTTCACGAAATTCTTAATGAGTCCCAGTTTTATGTGAAGAGGTCACCGTCAGTACTCTGCATTGCAGTTTCTTCATCTGGTTCGTCTAAGGTGCAATCCTCTGGTGGTTTCAGAATTGGAAGACTGTCGTCATGTGGCACGGGTCTCATTGCTGAAGGAAGATTAGGATATTCAATTGACTTCTTGTTTTTGGCAGAGAAACCAGACACATTAGTCAAACAGAAGTAACAGTCCATCACATGGTCTTTCTGTTCTCGCCATATCATTGGAACAGCAAACGGTATCGTCTTTCGAGTGCCTCTGAGCCAGGCTCTCAGACTGACAACACATGTCGTACAGCAAATGTGAGGCGCCCATTCCTTGTCTTGATCACCAATTTTGCAGCCAAAATACAGATGATAAGCTTTCTTCACAAGAGCAGTCATCCAACGTCTCTGAGGTGCAAGTGTATATTCGCCACAGATATAGCAGAATGTTTTGCGGCTGTTACGACATTGACGAGACATATCGCCCGACACCAAAACGTCTATAGCATCAAGCTTACTTACTGTTATATTGCTACAGATACTATACTTTACTATACTGATACTATACATACACACTGACTATCTATATTAACCAAATGAGCAGGATCGGTGTATGCAAGCCATCATTATAACATGCTGAGACAGCGTCAAGCTCGTTCAGACCTGCCCAGGATGTCAACTTCCACAGAACAGCTTCCAACCTGGCCTGATTCCATGCCTGGACATGTCCAGGCTGCACAAACTGTTTTTGATAAGTCACTTACGGGAGCGAAAATGTTTGGATACAAATATAAGAAAAAATCATGACAAAACTGAAATGGTACGAGATGGGTAAATTTTGATGTGACATTCGTGATCAGCCCAAAAATCTATAAGAAACACCCAACAGTGTTCAAGAAGCAAAAACTTTGTTGTGCAGTGTTACCTTTTTTTATTCAACTGGAAAAATCCTAACCCACCCACTATAAATTATTATCCTTTTCTTTTTATAAATCAGAAGAAAATTTCATTTTCCATCCAAAGAGCTGTCAAAAGCATCCATCCATCCATCCATTTTCTAACCCCCTGAATCCAAACACAGGGTCACAGGGGTCTGCTGGAGTCAATCCCAGCCAACATAGGGCACAAGGCAGGAACCAATCACGGGCAGGGCGCCAACACACCGCTGAACACACACACACACCCAAACACCAAGCACACACAAGGGCCAATTTAGAATTGCCAATGCACCTAACCTGCATGTCTTTGGACTGTGGGAGGAAACCAGAGCACACGCAGACACGGGGAGAACATGGTCAAAAACATCCTTTAGAATTTTATAAGAATTTATTAATGTCACTAAGTAACCATGCTAGGTCTGTGAAGACCCTCCAAGTCTTTCAATATGTTTGACTTACAACTACATAATTTGTAATTTGATTCTATAAACCTTTACAAGATGAGGATGGTGATGTATTTGAATTTGATAGGAAATACTGTATGCTTAATGTTTCTGTACTGCACTTATTGTGTTGTATTTGTAGAAAGCTAATGAAGGAGGGGAAATACATGTAGGGCTGACGACTGGCTTACATAATTAATTGTTTTACATTTATTTCCATCTCAGCCAAACTAAAATGTTTTTTTATTTTCAAAGTTCTCCATATACTATTGCTTCTTAAGTCATTAAAACAGCTTCAAGAATGAAAATGCAGCATTTTTCATGAACTAAGGATATTCTCTTCCTGTTGTTAAATGAAGACAGTCAAGCCAGAAAAAAACACCATATTCAACACACACACTTTAACAGCAAGATCCAAAACCATGTCCTTTTATTGCCCCCAACCATCTCCACTTCAGCCTCCACCCCTAACATCCAGCTCTCCTCACATTCCAGAGTCATTGTCCATACTGGGTATACAGTATTTTAATTCAAAAGTAGTCACTCCATCTCAAGCAAATATATTACCAATAATACGACTATAAGTAGTATTTTTGGATGTTTTAAAACTTCATTGTAGGCGTCTTATTTGTAAAAACTACATTCATGTATTTCTTGTAGAAAGTCTTCTTCAGTGTACATACGTAAAAACAGGAGATATCCTATAGATTGGTTTAGGAAATAGGATAAAGCTGTTAGTAGTTACATTAAACATATTGTAGCTCATTTCATTACTTTTGATTCTCTTAAGAATTCAAAGTCTAAAATACATATTGAACTTATTTTTCAATCCTAGCAATCAACTAATGGGTGGGGCTCAAGCAGTGAGTTGTACTGATTGGTTGACCATAAGCACTAACGCCATCTAACAAATCTGTTAGTAGTTTGACTTTGGAGAATTAACAGTGAAGATGGAGTACCGCAATTCGCACCTCATCACTCTTCATAGCTGTCTCCCTGGTGGCCCATGCCATGCACCACATCAAAGTAATAAGCTCCCCTGTGAAGTCACAATCACTTCAAAGCAATAAGGTGGAATGGTCCCCTGTGAACTCTTGAACTCCAGATTGTGCCACACTATGTACCATGTCATGCTTCTTAGCTGTCTCACTGGTATGCCATGCTATGCACATTAAAGCCATAATCTCCCCCATGAAGTCACAATCAGTTTGAAGCAGTAAAGTGTAGGTGTAGGGCTTAAATGGTACCTGAAAACAAAGTTCCTGTGGTGGGAAGACGCCTACAGTATATATCAGCTTATACCAAGAACATCAACTCTTTTGGTCTTTTTCACCGTAAAAAGTTAATAATGTATATACTGTTTTAATATATTTTAAATAATACACCATAGACAAACATACAAAAGAATATAATCCACTTCTCCAATGTATTTAATCCAGTTCAGGATCACAGGGTCCAAAGCTTTTCCAAACATTAATGGCTTAAGATGAGTCTCCAGTCAATTGCAGACCACAGAAATCCCAAAGTATTTATAGTGCACCACTCTTCTTAACTAAACAAACACTGGGGCGTGAGTAGAGAATTAGAACTCCCAAAGAGGAAAAAGTGCAAATTCCACAGAGACGTGTATATACAAATAAGTAATATACAAATGATTTTGAAATATTGCACTTCAAAGTTAAATACCATTAATGTTTTGAAATGCCATTGTTTGTGTCAAAATGTGATGAAAAACTTTATTTCATTTACTTATTTTTTTCATATTAATTATCAGAAACAATACAATCTCAGGTATGTTTTTATAGGTTATTCAAAACATTTAATGTATTATCAGGTGCTGCAGAGGAACCTTTAAACAACAGATCAACTTGCCCTTTTTATTTAAGTTACAAATGGCATGAAACTGAAAAGATGCATAATACAGAAAGATTAATGGTCAGGGTTGTGGAGCAGCTGATTAAAAACAGTACGCACTTCACTAGATCTAGCATAGTTAATCAAGTCACAAGAAAGTGTCACTTTGAGAACACTTCACCGAAAAGCATGGGTTCACTTAAAAAGGGTATCACACTTAAAATGTCAGTAGAACATAAGTTATATCAAGCAAGTCTAGGTATAGCATATGTTCAACTTCTAAAAACAGTTTTTACCTTGGTGGATTGTGGGGTGATAGGACTTTCCTAGTTGTGGCAGATGAAAAGTAGAATTTAAGACGAAATGCCAGTCTCATACATAGCAACCAATCTGATGTAAGTATAGGTTGATATGAAAGCGTGACATGATATATGTGACAATTTCTACTTGGTAGACATTGCTGAAGTTCCATTCTGTTATTATTTCTATACGTTACTATGTGCAGGGTGTTGGGACTACTCAACATAGCTGTCCTTTTGGAGAAATGTATGACTAGCTTGTGCCCTATGCTATCTGGAATAGGCTTCAGCCAATGAGACCTCTGATCTTGACTGTTATGCAGGTTAGCAAATGACATGACGTTGGAGATATTTTGGAGATGCCTCTCCCACTGTGGTTCTAAATAGTAAATACATCTTTACAGACAGAGAATGTTACATACATCATTCCCTTTTAAAGCATAAGAATTGTGAAGGTACTCCCACTTCTCAAATTTATTTTTTGGTATTTGGTATGCTGTATTAATGAGATAGTAATTGAAGAATTTTTTAAACAAAATAAATTCATACAAACCCTTTTTTTTTTGAAAATCACCTTCTAAAACCTCATAGTTTGGTGACATTGATGGCATAAGGCAAGATCACCACTTGCCATCTTCTAATTTCCAGGTGCTTTATCGTCACTGTATTGTTCTAGTAGTTACTTTTTGCTTGTTAGGTACATGTCAGACCATCATAATCAAAGAAACGCACTTGTGTAGCACAGCACAGGCCTTTCAGCTGCTCCTCTATAATGAGCTGCTCTCTGCAAACCCCTTAGATAGTCACAAATTTGGCTAAGGCAACAGAAAGAAGGATATAAAGTGAATATAAAAATTACTATTACGTACCAAGTCATTCATTAAGAAGAAACAAAAAGGCTATTTTTTCACTCTCTGTTTTTGCTAATTTTTCATTAGGTTTACACAGTTTTTTGATTGTTACCAGTTTTTCTATGTGTTCGTCAGTGTCACAGCTACATCTTTTTGGTTTCTGGATGCCCTTATTTTGTGGTGACTTTTCATATTATTTACTATTACTATATCCATTGTACACATTCCAACCTATAAAAGATGGCGGAGAAGTATCAGTTACAACCAAGTTTTTAGATAATCTGAACAAAATCTGTTGCTGTGCGCTTCATTATTTATGGTTAGAGACATATTTTGAAAGTCTGGTTATGACCTTTGCTTCAGCTATTTTTGACTACTGATATTTAAACTCCATTTTTGCTTTTATTGCTATATTTGTCTTAGATCTTTTGTGCTAACACTCTGAATATGATTATTCCAGCATTTTTCATCTCCTGGTTGTCATAATCTCAATTTCAATGGAATTTTTTCCAATTGTTTCTTGGCCTCTACAAATTATTTAAGTATGTTTTTGGGGGGGTTCTGATGCCAGGAAATCTAGTGTTCATATTCATCTTTTGCATTCTTGTGTTTGAATTAAGCTAAAAATGATGGTACAATCTTGTTTTCCTTAAGAACTCTGCCATGTTATAAACTGCTTGCTAGGATGTAAGACCCAATTGATGGGAGACTGTTCCTGGAAGTTTGCTCAACATTTTAAAAAGCAACCGATATTTAGATTTCTAAAAAAAAAAAAAAAGTTTGCATTATTTCATAGTTTTTCAATTTACTGGTTACCACATTTGTTTCCTCAGTTTACGATTTACATCTTAAGTTCAAGCTCTGGTTACTTGTACACTTTTTGGCTTATGATCTGTTTTTGGGCCATGATTTCGGTTACATGTTTTGAATTTTGTTATTTAATTGTTGAATTCCAGGTTTTGAGTTTTGTGTGAATTCTGACCTACCTTGTTCAAGCAGTACGATAGTCCTTCATTCGTTTCTATAAATATAGCAAGGGATCTCCTCACATCACATACAAAAATTGGTGATAAAGCAAGAGACAAAAGTATCAAATACACAAGACAAAATCAGAATGTTGTAGTATTTTGTGCAGATTTTGCATGTTTTGGGATTTTTACATATTAGGATTCCATTTCTGACATGTATTTCATGACTGGAATTCAATTAACATGTTATGTTTTATTACCATCATGTATTTCTTTGTTTATCTGACAGTTTTGGGAATCATATGACATCTTTAGTTAAACTGATAAAGTTACCTTTGCGATGGTATAAATATGGAGGCAGTAGCGGTGTGTGTTAGTCCTCTTAGGACAAAAACAATCTTATAAATATTTTGTGATATTTTGCCTTTAATTCCTGATTATTGTCTTTGATCCTAATGGCCTGGTTATTTTTTATCTCTCAGTTTTGACCCTTTCTTTTACCTGATCACATCTTCGTGTTGTAATTAAACTTCTGATCTTTCAGCACTTACAGTTATACTCAGAGACATATTGTGTCTCTTAACATATCCAAAAAAAATGGGAAAGATCAAAAATCAGAATAATTACAAAAAAACATAATCAAGAGATTTACAAAGGGCTTTTGAAAAGGCAGAAGGCTACAGCAAAGTGCCTCTGACAAGCTCCTTCTTTGATTGCTCTCGCTCTTCCCACCATGTGACTGCTGCCTAATTAATGCTTCATGACAAAAGACATGATGGGAGGGGCCGGACAATTTATAGACAAAAGGAATGGCCGCGGTAAGGTGCCAGTCAAATCCTGATAGTCAGGCCTTATGAGATATGTAATGTTTTTGATTGAAATCATGACTTAGAAATACTGAAAAGAAAGTCCAAATTACTATTTTCCAGCTCTCTAAATATTATCAGTTGTTTTTTTTATATGGGTAAATGAATTCTAATTGATCCACTTTTAAATTCTATGATGCACTTTAGGGCTAATTTTAGTATAATTGCACAGTAGTTGCTCAACTAAGATGAGTTTAGCCGTCTGTGAATGCATTAATACAGTTTTAGATAAAATGTATTTCCATACTGGACATGAGCATTACAATAAACTGCAATGAAATGCACCTTATACTGAAACACTGTAAAATCTAATGATTTTTATAGAATCACATGGTGTTGTGGTGTTTGCAGTCTGTCTGTTTAGTGAGTGCATCCCCTATAGAGTAGGCCACTCTGTCTTCCTATAGAGTTGTTAATATTTTACAGTTTGTTGATTACACCACAACATTTTTGCAAAAGATACACATGCTTTTCATTTAACTTTAGTAGTATTCAGTAGTTAGAGAATTTTCTTTTAAATAGCAGCTAGATCACCACTGCAATGGTTGCAATGGACATCCTTTATTACAAAAGATCTGATAGAGCATCAGACATATGAACCATGTGGGTTCACAATGGCAAATGGTAAATAATATGCAAATACTTGAGATGATGAAGGCTAAGATAATGTGTATAGCATAACTGTAAAACTCTCACTTTACACCAATTAAAATAAACAGAATAGTGTAGCCCATCTTACACCATATGTTTTATATAAATGTAATGGTAACAAAATATCTACTTTAGAAAAATGGTGGACACAAAAAGGATGATTTGGGGTACAACAAGGGTATGCCCCATATAATGACATGAAAAAGAAAAGAATTACAAAACAAATAACAGTCAGTGGCTAAATTGGTCATAGTGATAACAAAATAGGTATAATATTGGTATAGGTATAGGTATTGAAGAGTTGATGTGCAGTTTCAGATGCAAGTTCCGCAAATGAACCCTGATTTTCAACTTCATCTGTCTTTAAATTTTGTCCATGGTGGAAGGGTTGGGACTTCCACTTTGGTGGCAGAGGAAATGACATTCGAAGTTCGGCAACTAGTCTGCCTTGGAGGAAAAAGTAGAGACAGAGTTGCCAGCAGCACCCTTTCATTCTCGGATGTGGTATTGCTGACATTGTCAAAGCCTTGCAGTTGCTCCCTACTTGCATATATCTGACACTAGATAGAATAAAAGTCTTTGGAAACACACCTTATCATTGAAATAGGAACTTCTTAAATATAAATACAGTACTACAGCTAATGAAAGTTATAGTACAATCTCATTATCTCCATGGTTAATGTACTAACCCATGAAATCTTGCTTATGCAGAAAAAAAAATTCTCCTATTAGTTAATTGCTTGTGTGCAGTTGACTTTTATAGATGAATTTAAGATAAAGAATATCACAGTGCCAGCAATGGTAAAAGTACTGCTATAGGACCTGATTTGGATCCTGTCTTTTGTGGTCTCTTTGCAGAGTTTGCTGGTATTAATGCCGGCTTTCTAGGGGAACTTCATTTCAAGTTCAAGTTCAAGCACTTTATTGTCATTGTGTAACACAACGAAATTACTTTTTGTGACAGCCCCGAGGTGCATTTAAAGAAAAGTCAAATAATTCCAAATATGTCATATACAGTGTTAAGTGATCAAGTAACCAGAGCAAATTATTATTATTGCTCAAAGTACAGCAGCATAAATTGTTATTGCACCTGTTAATGAATAGTACATTACATAGTCTACAGTATATTGTATTACATTAGTATATTGCACATTACCAATATAGTTTATTGCACATGTTCAATTAAAAATGGTCTCAGACTGAGGAGATTCAGAGTTCAGAAAGTTTATGGCAGATGGGAAAAAGCTATTTTTTAGTCTGTTTGTGCGTACACGGATTGACCTAAAGCGTTTGCCTGACGGGAGGAGCTCAAACAAAGAATTTCCAGGGTGAGTTTTGTCCTTGAGAATGTTTTTGGCCCCTCTCACACAGTGAGTCTTATACAAGAGTTCGAGTGATGGCAGTTCAGTCCCTATAATGGCCTCTGCTGTTTTTACGACCCGCTGCAGGGCTTCTTTAGCAGCCTTGGTGCAGCTGTTGTACCAGGCCATCATGCAGTTAGTTAAAATGCTCATCTATAGAAATTAACGAGCAGCTTCTGGTGGAGGTCAGCTCTCCTTAGCTTCCTGAGAAAATAGAGGTGTTGTTATGCTTTGCCTATTTAGCCAAGTTGTTGTCAGCCCAGGACAGGTTCTCTGAGATAGTGACTCCTAGAAACTTAAAGCTGGAAACTCTCTCCACAGCATCTGCATTGATTGTTATCGGGCTGTGATTGGTCTTTTTAGTGGTCCTAAAATCCAGAATAACTTCTTTGGTCTTTTTGGTATTTAAGACCAGGTTGTTGGTGTTGCACCATTCTGTCAGATTCTGAACCTCTTCCCTATATGCAACTTCACTGTTGTCTGTTACAAGCCCAATGACAGTTGTATCATCCGCAAATTTAACAATAATGTTTGATTGGTTGATGGGTTGACAGTCATGAGTGAAGAGTGCATAGAGAAGGGGACTTAGTACACATCCTTGCGGCACACCAGTGCTCAGGGTTAGGGTGGAGGATGTGTGTTTGCCCATCCTGACAGACTGGGGGTGGTTGGTGAGAAAATCCAGTAACCAGTTGCATATGGACGGAGCAAGTCCTAGTGCATAGAGTTTTTGGATCAGCTAGTTAGGTATGATGGTATTAAATGCAGAGCTGTAGTCAATGAAGAGCATCCTAACATAGGCGTTGGGCTTTTCCAGGTGCGAGAGGGCAGTATGTATAGCCACACAGATGGCGTCCTCAGCTGATCTGTTTGACCGATAGGCAAACTGGTGTTGGTCTAGATCAGCTGGGATGGAGGCTTTGATGTGGGTGATTACCAGTCGTTCAAAGCACTTTGCAATGACAGGGGTGAGAGCAAACTTTTCGATAGTCATTAAGACAGGTTATCCTCGGTTTTTAGGGAACAATATAATTATGCTGCTGGACTGGGATGGACTGGCAGTGCGACAGGTTCAGGCTCCCTGTAACATTGATTAGAGTAAACTAGGTGTTAAAACTGAAGGGAGATGGAGTAAAATCAAATATGTGATAATGATTTAGCACTAACATATTTAATGTTCATTTGAGGTCATTTTTGAGTTATATCAGTATATCAAGTGTTCATTGATTTTCATACATTAGTATAAATAGACACAGTGAAAGGTATACCATTTACTTCATTGAAATGCATACATTCTTACAAGATTAATATGCACCTTTTAAAAGAAAACAATCCAGAAAATGGACTCTGATTGAATTTTGGTTTAATAAAATAGTCAGTTTCTGAACTGCAGTGGATTTTTTAAATTTTCATTTTGAAGTTTGTTGACTTTTTGTTTCACTGCTTTAAAACTAAAAAGAGTCCATAAAAAATGAAATTTGTTGGTATAAATATAATTGGTTGCAGTTTAATTTCCTACATCTTATAAAATGTACAGTACTATACTTGCAGCATCTTTCATAAGGTGTGCAATTAAAGACTATTTATTCATTTTTGTTGTGCATTCAATTTAGAAGCAGACTTCCAAATTGCCCATTTCAGAAAGAGAAAGGAGATGTTGCAGATAGGCAATTTGAAAAACTGCAGGGCTTTATTTATCATCTGGGGAGTAAATGTTCAATTACTGTTCCATACATTTAGAGTACCGTTGTAAAGAGATAAGTGTAGTTGACGGGGTTAAATGGATGTTGAAAAAAAATATTGCAAATGTATACTTTTCAGTTTGAATGTCTAAATAAATAGAGTATTTGCTATGGATGTACACCTGAAAAAGTCGCATATGCTTAAGAGATTTATGTGATGCATACAAGATAAATTCATCATTTTACATCTTTTAGAAACATTTGAGAAAAAAACAAAGTTTATGCCATCCTGAAATTTACAGTGATTATTAGTAACTTGGACAAATTAATGGATTTCTAAACAAATATATCATTAGCTTTTGTAACACCCAGTCTCTGTACTCCTCTCCTATATAGCAGGCAACACAGTGAGTAGTAGCACTGCCTGCTCACTTCAGATTTCTTGGTGTCTGGCTTTCTTTAAGTAGTCTTCAAGCTCTCCTTGGAGTCATGCTTTGTTCCTTGTGTTGTTCTGTTACTGTGAAAGCTACACATGTGTACACAAGCCCAATTTGTGTAGTAGAATTACGCTGCTTGTTCTAAATGATTCTGCTCATATCTTTCTATTAGCAAAAAAAATACTAAACTGAAAAAAATGGAGAGAGTATGAGCTGCTTTGCTACTTTTAATAGGTTCTAATATGTCTGGAGGTGGTCTTCCGCAGAAAGAAATATTTATTCCCCTGAATGAAATTATCCTTGTCTTGTAAAATTATTAGATGTGTGCCAGTAGAGTACAAATTAATGTCTGTTATTATATTAAAACTATTGTTGTTTTGCATGCCAGTCATAAAAGAAGATCAGAAATTTTAGGTAAATCTTAACACGCAGGCCAGAAAGTGGCTGGGTTATAGCAAAGGCTTATTGGGGCAGTAGCGTGGTGCCTTGACTTGTAGGTGACCCCCAAAAAGGGTGTTTTTCACAGCGAATTTGCTAGGTTTGTTCAAAGTATTATTTCCTGAAAATTCTCCAGCGATCCATGATGCCAGGTTACAAAAATGCTCCCAATTATGTTAAACACATTCATTACTTCAGTCTTCTCACCCTAAAGTAATCCAATCCACATTTCTGATCCTTGAGTGTAAAAGACGTGAAGACAGATCAGTTGAGGCATGTTTCACAAATAGAGTTACTGAATGGACAAAATGCTACATTGTAATGATCTTTAAATATCTTCTCCTCATTATGTTTTTCATATGGCTAACAATTATATTAACAGCAACTTAATAAACTAGTAAAAAGTAAAGTAAAAAATACACACAATTTTAAAACTAATCACAAGAAGCATAGGTTAGTGATAAAAAAATGGCAGCTTTTGCAGGATAGGTCAAGTGTGCGGAGCAACTCAGTTTAATAAGTTTGTAAAGCAAGCGCCGGTAAATTGCTGTAGCAGGGATCCAGTGGTCAAAAACATATACTGGATTAAACTAAATTGGATATTTTTTCCCTTTACAGGTGCAGGAAAAATACAACCTAAATACTTATTTTTAATTTTGCCAGCAGCCTCCATAAGATACATGTTGATCGAGGTAGCTTTCCTGACACTGAAAATGCTCTTTAAAGTGTTGATTTTAAAGCTATTACGATAATAAAAGAAAAAAAAGAAATATGATAGTTATTCACATTATGTTTTATGAGAAAAGAAAACAGTTTTTGTTTTAATGGTCCTGCTATATAACAACATCAAATCAGGGATCTCATGTTCATGATTGAAAGGGAACTGGAATCGGGCAAACTGTATTTTTAGGGTGGTGGAGACCTGTCTAAAATCTGTTGTCAGGACTTCCGTTAACCAAAAAGCAGAGCAGTGCAGTAGAAGAGTTGTCCTTTTTTAAAAAGGTCTTGTATTTATGCATTTGCAGTCCTGTTTTATGTGTCTCGTCCCAGAATTTATCAAAATGTTCCATTTGTCCTATTTTGTCCTGTTTTTAACCAGCTATAATATGAAGGGGAA
This sequence comes from Erpetoichthys calabaricus, assembly GCF_900747795.2. Taxonomy (NCBI): domain Eukaryota; kingdom Metazoa; phylum Chordata; class Cladistia; order Polypteriformes; family Polypteridae; genus Erpetoichthys; species Erpetoichthys calabaricus. Next base: position 71,155,073 of record NC_041407.2, read on the forward strand.
CCAAACAACGTTCAAATTCATGTACATTTTTTCAAGGTGCACAAAACTCCATGGGGGACAAAATGCCTCCCCGTAACTCATGCTACTTGCTCTTCAATTTAATGTTTGTTTAGCCCATTCACTAAATTAATGAGTTGTGTGCCATTTTGGAACCAAGCCTATTTATAAATGACAATGCAAACCTACTGTAAAACTATTAGATCAGCCTGTTATTATCAGCCAATCATTATAATTATTATAAGCCAGTTATTATCAGCATATTCATATATGACAATACAAACTAACACATAAAAATTATAAAGCATATTCAAAATATAGAAGTATTGCAGAACAGCATGTCTGGAGTAACAAGCAGCGAAATTTATGTGAGGTAAAATAAAGGACTGTTCTTGTACAATTAAATGTCAGCATTTGCCTCCAGATAAGATTTTTTTTATATAGATTAAAATTATATTGAAATACTGATGTTTGTTCTGACAACCTTATACTGGCTTTATTGTGGCTCTCTAATAAAAATGCCATTAACAGACACTTGGACATGAAGCCAGCATATGCAGGCTTAAAAAGAATAACATCCAAATAATAAAAAAGACTTTATGACCAACACCTTCCGAAAGTCACCTTATCAATCCATCCCTCCCTTACAGCCTCCCCCTCCACCCCCACTCTTCACCTGCTATATATTGCCTTTGATTCCTGTATTTCTAATCTTTTTCCTCTAATAATGACACCTGGTAGGTTGTCAAAAGCTTAGGAATAAAAAAGAATTTTAAGATACATGACTCATTTTCTCCCTTTATGTATCTCTAGCTACAAATATGCAAACTGTATCACAGACCTTCGCTTCCATATATGTCTCTATATATATATATATTTAGTGTTGCATGTGGCTGGGGGGGCCCTGGAGGACTGGAAGAGGGCTTACGCCTTCCCCAGACCACGTGGGGGCGACCTCACTGGCAGCTATGGGGACCACGGGTACAGAGCTTGGAAGTTCATCCTTGTAGGGGCCCATGGTCACTGCCAGGGGGCGCCCCAATGCCTTTGGAGCCCTGGACCTCAGCACTTCCGCCACACCTGGAAGTGCTGGGGGGAAGAGAAGCGGGGACACCCGGAGTGCTTCCGGGTATTTAACTGGCACTTCCGCCACACTGGGGAGTGCTGGTGGAAGATTGCTGGGAAGCACCTGGAGCACATCCGGGTGATTATAAAAGGGGCTGCCTCCCTTCATTCAGGACTTGAGTCAGGTGGAAGAAGGATGAGGTCTGGGAGGAGGCTAGGAGGCGGCCTGAAGAGAGAAGGCATTGTGTTGTGGCCAGGACTTTGGGGACTTGGGGACTGAGGAGCACTTTCTGTAAATATGCACTTTGTAAATAAACGGGTGTGGGGTGATTTGAACGTGTCTGTGTCAGGGTCATGTTCCACAATATATATATATATATATATATATATATATATATATATATATGTATGTATGTATATTTACATATGTTTATTTTTTTTCTGTTCTGTTTTGCTTGAGGTTATTGTTTCATCTTCACCTTTTATTGTTTGATGGCACAGTGGTTAGCAGATTGTCCAGTTTAGAGAATACATAAGTACTAAAGGCATCTAGAGCTTGTACGGTTTCTTTGAGAAAAAAAAAAAATCTACATCTTTCCAAATGTAGATGTTGCTTTCACACTTTACTCGACATTGCTTGTAACAAATAGTAGTGCTAAGCCATCTTTTTCCATGCTCAGGCTAGTGAAGAATAGGCTCAGACCAATAATGGGGCACGAGAGACTGAATCATTTGACTCTGATGTCAATTGAAAGTGATCTGGTTCGGAAACTGGATTTTAGCTCTCTGATCAAGGACTTTGATGCAAAAAAATCCTGAACGGTACAATTTTGAAAAGCAAGTATTTGTCTGTGTTAATATACACAATGGTCTATGCAGTACTTTTTCAGTACTTTTTTATGCAGTGACTTTTCAAACCTTGGTTTGTGATGGTTACATGTATAACTTTTCGTCTGTGCATCAATGGCTAATTAAAGATATTAGCTGTGATACAGCATACTTTGTCTTCCAAAATTTCAGAGAGTAAGTCCATATTTTTCTATTCTTCAGGTTTCTGCCATTCATTTTAAAACTAAGACCATGTAGTAATTATTTACTTTACCTGGTGCATAAGACCTTGAAGTTGATGTGCGCTCATAATATTTTGTGTAGGTAGGGTCCCAAAAACACACAGGGACTCCCACTCTCCATAATTCATTCTTGGGCCTGATTGTGAATAAGACAGCATACAGTATAAAATATCTCATTAAACTTTGTGGTTTACTTCTGCAAAGTAGGATTATCCATTTCACCTTCGTAATTAACATGTGTGACAATGATGAGCATTGTGTACAATCGTAATTCTCTAGTGTCTGCAGTTCAGTAGTTACTGAATTTCAGCATGTTAGCATTTGCTTCCAAACTGTACATAAGGCATTGTAAGGTGCATACAGTATATTGCTTTTTGTTGACAAAGTTATTGCTTAATTTGCTTGCTCAGATTGACACTTCAGCATCAGCATCAGCATTTTATTTTGGCCAGATATACACCTGTATGTTCTTGTCAGTGCTCCTTAAATTTGTCTTATTATCATACTTAACCTTAAATTCAATAAATCTGTCCGATTATTATCTAACTGCGATTCCAGAAGAACACAAAGGATGCTTTATGGTGGTAAGCTGAATATGCAGGGTACAATATGGACAGTGAGACAGGTAGGAGGTTACACATAATAGGTACGTACTGTAGGAGTTTTGACATTTCTTCCTGTCATCTATTAAGAGATGAACCTTAGATGTCTGCGTATATTGGTTTCTTTCATGTTTGGTGCATGCAACAGGTGATAAAGATAGCACAATGAAACACAAGGCACATACAGATGCACATAAACACTCACTCCTACCAGGCCAGTTTCCAGTTAACTTAATATGGATTCGTGATTCAGAAATTGAAGTTCCACAAGAACTTGGACTGAAACTGCAGATTCAACCTAGAGAGTGAACGGGCCAGGATTCACAACTATATTTTTACAGCTGTAATGCAGCAGCAGTCATCACCCCCTACCATACCAACCTCCACTTTAAAAATAAACATTGTAAATAATGTAAAATGAAACACTAGATTATCTGCCATTGTTGCTTGCCTAATGCCAATTTGTCAGAGAACTGAGTCGGTTATGCAACTCTCAGCCAATGTTTAATTTGCTTTGTGCCGCCTGCTGCCTGGGTTTCTCATTCTGTCCATCATGCTCTATAAGGGGTTAATATTCAAATCATTCTTGAACACAGTTGTTGGCGTCGTCTTTGGCCTTAACAGCAGGAGCAGAAAGGACTGCAGAAGAATAATAACCATACCCATAGGAACCCCCCCCCCCCCCCCCCCATGTTATATGCCAATCCACTTAACATGTTGTTTATTTGAAAGACTATTATATAATATGTTCATATTGAAAAGTTGTTTTTTGATTTAAACAGAATGCTCCAATCTAACAGAAAAAAGAAGAACATTCTGTTTATGCCATAAATTAAATTCAGCATCTTTTAATTTTGAATGATAAATGTGTGCTAAGCAGGATACCTGTATTTTAATTTTAGATCTAAATGTTACTGCTGATGCAGACAGACAGTTTAATTAACTTTTTAAATCATTTACTGCTCAGCCTAAAGCCAATCACTGTAATTGAGTTGAATGACTTTTCAGGTCATTTCATTAAAGTGAAGGGTCAAAGTTTTCATCAATTTCTTAAAAGCCCCACTTCTACTATTGTGGATATAAGTGTCTCATCAATGGTGATAAATCCTTTCACTAAAACCACCTACAAGAAGTTCTTAAACAATAGTTGATTTTTAATTAGCTACTTTTTTGAATGAAAAGATTAAAAAAAAACATTTATATGCAGTTTGTGTGTATAAATGGTATATATTTAGTATTTATTTATGTACATATTTCAATTCCTACTTACACATGTACTTTTCAACCCCAATTGTCCAGTCTTTGAATTGTGTATGACAGCACTAAACACAGTGCAGTTCCACCTGTGTACTTTTTTCTCTGCTTTTGCTCTCGTATCCCAAACATTTACATGATAGGTGGATTATCAACTCCTAAATAGCCCCTATAAGCGAGTGTGAAAGTGTTATTGGGTGTGCCCTAAGATGAGCTGCCACCCTCTTAAGGGTTGGTTTCTGCCTTTCACCTGATGTTTGAGGTACACTCTCTTTTTTCTCATGGCCCTTTAACTGGAGTTAGTAGATGTAGAAAATGGATGGTTGACATGAACCATTACTTCCAAAAGGTACACTGCCTAGTAGAACAACTGTTTCTAGAATTCCACAGTAATTGAATTTGGCGAACAGAATTAGTTTCCAGACCTAACAAGGAAAAGTTCACAGAAATTAAATGGTGTATCATTCCAGGAAAGAATAGATACCCAGCAACAGGACTGGACAAGAGAAGGGTATATATTGTAACGACCTGGCGGTGTAAGAGACGGAAGAATGGACGCAGCCACTTTACATAAAATGCTGCTGATTGGTCCTAAAAAGGGGCTTTTGGGATCTTTAGCAGCTTCTGTGATAACACGCCCTCCCGGTTCCTTTGTCTCTTTCCGTGCTCATATTTGCTATCCTACACCGCCTTATTCCACTCACCTGGGGTCAGAGGCAATCCGTTTGCCACACTATCCCCTGGCTCCATAAGCAGACCTAAGGCCAGGGTCCACATCCAAGGCTCGATGATGGCCATATATCTGGGCTGGTGGGCTTTATTGGCCAGAAGGTGCATTCTAAGTGCTGTGCCTACACTTCCCTGCCTCAGTGTCAATCATGGAATTGTTTTTATGCTGGCTTCTCCTTGGACAGGTTAGAGCTGACTGAGTGGTGTGGCCTTCTCAGGTCTGGAGACAGGGATGCTACAATATCTTTTCTTCCTTTTGTGTATGAGTATTTTTTTTGCCTTTGTATCTCTCTCTATGGATTATTTTATTAATTAGGTCCACTATCTAAAACAACCCTGACACCTACAGCTTTTTAAATTTTTGTCATTATTTTCTATTCTAATAATTTTGATTAATAACATGAGGTGTTTGTAGACAATTGTACGTTGAATCACTTGTGAAAGTTGACCTAACAATTCAAATGGTTTGTCAGTTATTATGCAGTAAATCTTGTAAATTAAGGATGTTAAAAAGTATAGCAGGTTCCCAAAACACTTTACCTTTAGTCAAAGATTAGTTTCTTTCATGTTTGGAAGGTGCAGTGGATAACCAGATTGTTCACATAATGCCATAGCCTTTTGAAAAATGTCAAATTAATGGGTAGGCTTAGATTCAATTTGCATAAAACATTGCTGCGACACAGTATTTTTAATGGACTGTGATTTTTCCCCAGACTTGTAAGGGTTTATAAGGTTAAGAGTTAAAAACTTTCTCAAAACAAATATATTGAACAAAATTAAGGAGGAAAACTGATGCTTGTTCTTAAAAAAAAATCACATCGTCCTGCCTTTTCCAGGAAGTTGGCCAATTAGATTTAATTAAGAAATGCAGATATGGGTCTGTGAGCCTGTGTGGTCAGAAGGCAGCAGATGTATGAAAGCCCAAAGCAAGTGTATGGGCAGTCAGCAAAACAGACACACTCGGCTCATCTGTAGAGAGCTGGCCACTAGCCACTGTGATGCTACATATTTCAAGTTGGCTTTTAGTGGTTTTAAAATTTGAATTTGAGACTCAATTAATTAATTAGCATCCATTTTTTATCAAAAGTATGCATCTTAGTGAAACATTTGTTAAATGTTGTTTGTTTTTTTTTATCACATTTTCTGTTAAATATTTGAACATAATTTATAATTTGTAGAATTATACAGAATTTAAGTAGTGATACATGTGGGTAGAACCTCTAGTTTATTATTTGGGGTGATTTAGTCATTTAAAAGTTTGTTAGGAAGTGTTTTAATGAGGGCCTGTGAAGGACTGATATCACATCTAGTGTTGGTTTTTCTCTTTGTGCCTAATGTTGCCAGAATAGGCTCTAGAACCCAATGCCCTGCATTGCCTAGGACTCATCTGATAAAAAATTAATAAATAAAAACAGTTGCCATGGCACACAGCGGACTTATGAGAAAAAAACATGTTCGCATGATCCTTCACTAGATCACCTTTCTTCTGCTTCTTTCTTTTCATCTTTACTCACTTCTGCTTTTGCTTGCAGTTTTGCTGACATATTCACTGTCTCCCTTCATCACATGTCCATACCACTTCAACCTATTCTTCTGAACTTTCTTAAACATCTCTCACATTTTTGTTGAACATCTGATTGTCAGTCAGTCAGTCAGTCATTGTCTAAACCACTTATCCTGAATGGTGTTGCGGGGTCTTCTGGAGTCTATCCCAGCTAGCATAGGGTGCAAGGCAGGAACAAACCCTGGACAGGAAACCAGTCCATCGAAGAGTGAACACACACACACCCAAAGCACACACTAGGGCCAATTTGCCTTACCTGCATGACTTTGGATTGTGGGAGGAAGCCAGAGTACCAGGAGAAAACCGACGCAAGCACAGGGAGAACATTGCATGCAGGGAGGACCGGGGACAAAAATCCTGGTCTCCTTATTGTGAGGCAGCAGCACTACCGCCTATTCCAGGGGTGTCCAACTCCAGTCCTGATGGGCCACAGTGGCTACAGGTTTTCATTGTAACCCTTTTACTAATCAGCGAGCAGTTTTCACTGCTAATTAACTCCTTTTCCCTTCATTTTAATAGCCCTGTTTTTTAAGGATTCAGTCCTCTGAATTGATTAGTTTCTTCATTAAATAGCAGCCAAACAGAAATGAGATGTGAAACGAGCCAACTAAATTTCACTCCAACCAGTTTCTTAATGAGAAGCCAATTCTTGCTGTTAATTAAAGCTGTTATTGAATGTCATGACTTGTTGCTGCTCTCATTCTGCCACAGCAGACTGTTGATTTTCTGTTTTTTCTAAGACCACCGTCAAGATGTTTTGGTGATCTGAGCAACCCAACATAACCGAGACCTTCACCTTTCTTTATTTTCAGGTTACATGATCATGTGGCGGCTTGTTTTGTTTCTCATTATTGTTTGGCTGCTCATTAAGGAAAAAGAAACAACCAAGGGGTCTTAGTGATGTCAATTAAAACTAAGGCAAAACAAGCTAATCAGCAGCAAAAATGGTTCACTAATTAAAAAGATGGTTAGAATGAAAACCTGCAGCTACTGCAGCCCACCAGGACTGGAGCTGGATACCCCTTACTTATTCTATCTTTTTTGTATTTCTGCACATCCACCTCAACATTGTCATTTCTGTCACATGTAACTTCCTCTTCTGCACTCCCGTTACTGACTGGTCATACCACTGTCTTAAAAACCTTATTAACCTTCACCTTGATTCTTCAATAAAACAATACTTCTGATATCTTCTTTCAATTGTTCCATCCACATTGCACTCTGAGTTATCTCTGCATGTAATTCCTTTTCTCCGGCTGCCACTGATCATAGATATTTCACTTACCCACTCTTTTCAATAGCTCTAGTTTTGATCACATTTTCTTATTGACAATTCAGCTTTGTCTGTATCATCTGAGAAGACCTGAATTAGGGCTGGCTCAAGAGAACTTTGTGCCCCTAGGCAGAGATGACTGCAAGTGCCCCAACAGTGATAGCCAAAAGAGACACACTGATTTCAGTAACTGCAATCATCAGAGGAGTAGGGGGTTTGGGGTGTGTGTTCCCCTTGGAGATCAGTGATGTTTTTTAGCCCCTATGCCTAGAGCCGGTCCAGCCTGAATGAAACCTTACCCAACTGTAATGCAGCATCTTGTTGCTCTACCTGATTGCAAGAGGGCAAATACACTTTACTAACTTCTTCACAGAACTATCACCCATACCATTGTCTTCTAGCTTTACAGTATGCATATTGAAATCTGGTAATACAGGCAAATATTTCTCCTTCATCAAGCTATTCATAAATATGAAAAGCACAAATAACACAGAAGGGTATGTACTGTAAGTAGATTTCAGGCCAAACAATTTTCTCTTTTCATTTTACTTTTGCACTCAGCAGTGACTTAATCTCATTGCAGTATACTGTATAGACGGCAGAAAGTATAAAATTTTACACTGAATTTAATTGTTTAATTTGAAATTACAAATTTGAAGGCATTCACAGCTTCATAAATAATGGATCTTTCTTTTCAGGGTAATCAACTTGATAAATATACATATGTTTAATATATCACATTAATTAAAATCAAAAGAGAACCTAAAAACAAAACCCCACACACTTCTCTCTCTGGACACTCTGGTTTACTCCTGCTTGTCTAAGCCATTCATGTTATGTTACTTTTAAGTCTACAATGGCCAGTGTAGAAGTGTGTGCATCAGCCATGTCATGAAAAGGACAGGTTAGTTTCAGCCTTGCACCTAGTACTTCTTGATTAGGCTGTTGTTCAAAATAATTCTGTAATGGAAAAGTGGGTTGAGAAAGTTGAAGAATATTGCTATATTTTAATTGGTGGACATTATTAAGAACAGAATTTATTACATAAATTTATTAATTTTTTCCATGTAGCCAACAACAGCAACAACATTTATTTATATGGCACATTTTCATACAAATGATGTAGCTCAAAGTGCTTTAAAAGATGAAGAAAGAAAAGTTTATAAAAAAATAAAAATAAGATTAGGCAATACTAAGTAACAAAGAGTAAATTAAGGTCCAATGACCAGGAGGACAGAAAAAACAAACAAAAAGAATAAAAGCAAAATCTGCAGGGGTTCCAAGGCCACAAGACCACCCAGACCCCACTAGGCATTCTACCTAACATAAATGGTCTCAATCAGTCCTCATGGTTTACAGGCTTCACGTGGAAGAATTAGACGGTGATGGTCATGTGGACACCTGAACTTCAATCCATCAATGTAGGGACTGCATGGTACCTTGATCAGGTGGTGGTGGTGGCGCAGGTTGCCAACACAGAAAACCGGTACAAGAATAGCAGAAAAAGTAGGGGTTAGGATGGATAGTGGAGCCATGATAAAAATGATAATTAAATGTATGTACAGAATATCAAGGTAACAGTAAATTGAAGCTATAAGAAAGCCATGTAAAAAAAAATAATGAGTTTTTAGCAATTGTTTAAAATGCTCCACTATATTAGCCTGGCAAATTTCTATCGGTAAGCTATTCCAGATTTTAGGTGCATAACAGCAGAAGGCTGCCTCACCACTTCTTTTAAGTTTAACTTTTCGAATTATAAGCAGACACTCATTTGAAGACCTAAAGTTACGATTAGGAATGTAATTAGTCAGCATTGAATCCCAGTCAGGGCTGGTCGTTACCATAAAGGTAGGTGATCAACTAGGATGGCAAAGTTTTTGAGGGGTGGCATTTTGTCAGCCATCATACACTTAGCATATACAACCACTTGAGTTCAATAGCTGATGGGGACATCCCAATTCTAGTGGGATCTAGTGTCTGTGTTTTATCGAGTACAAAACTTGACAGGGACAAATATGTGGGTAATTTTGCGATTGAAATGTTTTATAAGTATAATGACTGCCTTCAAGACACCATGGTTTGGACACAACATTTTCACTTTTGCTGAGGGCAGCAAAAATGCTTGAGCCAGCACTGTTCACAGTGGACTTGTCATTTTTGACACTGATCAACAGAAAAAGATTATTTTTAATGACAAAGTGAAAACAGATTTCTGCAAAGATGTTTAAATTAGTTGCAAATATAAAATAAAAAATATTTGATTGCATAAGTCAATCCTTTAGTACTATATTTAGTAGATACAGCTTTAGCAGCAATTTTAGCCTTGTGAACAACAGGTTTCTCTATCAGCTTTGCACATCTGCACACTGCAAGTTTTCCTAAGTTCCTTTTGTAAAACTGCTCAAGCTCTGTCAAGTTGCATTGGATTTGTGAATGAAGAGCTTTCTCAACTCTTCAGTTGTGATGTGGACTCTGACTTGGCCACTCCAGGACATTAACAATTGTTTTTTAAACCATTCTTATGCAGCTTTGGCTTTATGCTTGGGCTCCCTGTCTTGCTGGAAAGCAAATGTTTCTCCTATGATACACAATTCTTGTAGACTGCATCAGCTTTTACTGCAGGATTTCCTGCATTTATTTTACCATCTACCCTCACAAGCATCTCCACAGCTTGATGCTGTGACCACCATGCTTCACAGTGGGGGTAGTGTGTGTTGTATCAGAAATAGCAGTTCACACAGGTGTAATGCTTAACTATCTTTTCTTTATTTAAAATCCACACCAACAACCAATACTTCTGTTTTCCTCCTACAACCCCCCACATCCACTTCTGCACAGACATCACATTTCCCCTCCCTTTTTTTTAAAATGAAGGCCTACTTGGTAACATAGTCCTTAAGCCAGGAGGGAGGTCTTCTTTGCCTGAATGAACATGAAACCTCATTGGAACCCCATGGAAGTGATTGAGGAGCAGCCAGTCCATTTCCAGCCACTGTTTGGGGCTCCCATGCCATCAGGCTATGCATCTTTGGGGCATGATGAAGCTGACTTGGTGATGTGACTTTTTTTAGGCAATTTGCATGATGCCTAGAACCATCTTGCAGAAGAAAAGTAACTGGTCCAAGCTGCCGTGTAATTTTCAATGGATCTGACCAACAGGGTCTCATCTTGTTGATACGGCGAGGAAGCCACACACGCACCCAGTCTTGTTCCTTTAGTAATAGTAGTTTTGATTTTCTGGCTTGACTGAAATGCTGCTGCATATGCTGCTGTTGAGAGGTAACATGGGCCTGTATCTGTGAGAGTGTTGGTATAGGTAACAATTTACCCAAAGAAAGACGGTCCAAAGGAAGAGTCAGCTCTCTACCTAACATTAAGGAAGCAGGTGATACCCCTGTTGTGGTATGTTTTGTTGCTCAAAAATATAACAGGGTCTGGAGGAGAGCTGCCTCAAACTGCCAACCTTCTGACAGGTATGCTTGGATTCCATTTTTTATCGTGCGGCTGAGGCGTTCAACCCCGCCATTCGATTCTGGGTGATACACAGCAGTTCTAATGTGCTTAATGGCCTTCTCTTCCAAATAGTTATGAAATTGACCTGAAGTAAACTGGGGCCCATTATCAGTAGTTATCATGTCTGGCAAGCCCCACCGAGCGAAGAGGTAATCCAGGCTCCTAATAATGGATTGGGTAGTCACTGTTGCAAGAGGCAGTTGGAATGGAGATCATACACCATCAAGAGATAGCGAGCGTGGTGTGGAGCACCAAGCAATTCACCACAAATGTCGACTTGAATGTGCTTCCAAGGAGCAAGTGGCCATTGTACAGGATTAAGAGGAGCTGGTGGACTAGGTGAGGATTTGCCACTGAGGAGACAGGCAGTGAAGTCCTTTACCAGTATCTCAACATCATGGTCTATATTAGGCCACCACACTATATCCCTATAACGCTGTTTCAGCTTAACAATGCCCAAATGGCCCTCGTGTGCCATTCGCAAAACTTGTGCTCGTAGAACTGCTGGTATGAGAGTACGATGGCCTTGAGCAATGCAGACATCTTCCCAACAGAATAAATCGTCCTTAACCCTATAGTATGGAATCAGTTCCTGTTCTATTGTGGTGGGTCATCCATCCCTAATAAAACAGCGAAGTTTGGAAAAAATAGGGTCATCCCTAGATGCTTAGTGCAGCTGGTCCAAAGAGATAACAGAAGAGAGGGGAGCATGCAACATAAACACCAGATCTGGCTCCAGGTCACAAATCTGCTATACTGCAGTTGGCACAACTGCTCAGGATAAGAGGTCTGCTATTGCATTGTGCCTACCAGTGTGAATTCAAGCTTAAAATTGTACTGGTGCAAATGATCTGCCCAACGCAGCAACCTGAGGGGCTTATGACCACATCCATTTGTGTGTAACAGTGTTGTAAGGGCCTGGTTGTCAGTACGGAGGTAAAAGACCAGCCATACAAGTAGAGGTGCCAGCGTTCACAAGCCCATATACAGGCCAAAGCTTCTCTTTCTCCAACAGAATACTTCTGTTTAGTGGGAGACAGTGCCCATTAAGCATAAGCGACAGGCCTTTCTACGCCATTGTGTATTTGGGAAAGGACTGCTCCCAAAGCTACAACAGAAGCATCACATGTCACAATAGTGGGAGCTGTAAGACTAAAGTGAGCTAAAGTAGGAGAACTGGTGAGCTGCTGCTTAAGTGTCTCCATTGCCTTCTGACACTGCTGTCCAATGCCAGGGAACATCCTTCTTAAGGAGATGGTGCAGAGGTGATGTTGTTGAGGTAAACTGTGGGAGGAAGCGAAGATAATATGTAGCCATTCTCAAAAAGGATACCAGTTGTGAGGATGTTTGAGGTTCCGGAAGAGAGTGGATGGCATCCACATGCGACATTATAGGCATGATGCCTTGCCCTGAGAGCCTATACCCCACAACTTCAATTTCTTGTACCCCAAAAATACACTTTTCCGAGTTAAGAGTGACATGGTAACGTGAGAGTTGGTGGAGCACCTGAGAAAGGTGTTCATCATGTTGGCCCAGGGTGGTACCATGCACTACGATGTCATCCAAATAAATGGATACACCTGGAATTCCTGCAAACATGAGAGACATGCCCTTCTGAAAACAGCTAGGTGCTGAGCTGAGGCCAAAAGGCATCCTCTTATGATGGAAGACACCGAGGTGTGTCACAAAAGCTGTTAGATCTCTGCTTATAGGATCAAGGGGAACCTGAAAATAGCCATGATTTAGGTCCAGTTTACTAAACGTTGTAGACCCATGAAAATGTGTGGTCAGCTCCTCGGCAGTTGGCAAAGGGTATTTAATTGCTTTATTTGCAGAACACAGATCAATGCAAATATGCAAACCTCCTGATTTTTTCTTCGCCACAACTAAATTTGAAATCCATGGGGAAGCATCCACTGGTTCAATAATGTCCTCTTCCAGGGGGTGGCGGAGCTCTGTCGAAACTTGGTCTCTTAATGATAATGGCACTCTGCACAGCGGTTGGATAACTGGAGAAATTGTTTTATCCACTGTGGGTCGATGGATGAACCCAGTAATGCAGCCCAACCCAGTAAATAACATTGGGAAGGCCTGTTGCCATTGTGATGTCACCTGCATAATGTCAGTGCCACTTGAATCACACAAATGAAATTGTAATCTGAGGAGCAGATCCAAACCCATTAGATTTGCACCCATTGTGGTTACAAAAAATGTAAAATCAAAAGGCCCTTGGTCTTTATACTGAACTGCAAGACAGACAGTGCCCAGAACTGGTATGTTTGAATTACCATATCCTGCAAGTGGTACTGAGGTGTGTTGGAGTGGGACATGAAAGAAGTGTCTCTCATATGTCACTTTATTCAACAAAGAAACCTTGGCTCCTGTATCGATGAGTAAAGGGAGAAGAATGTTGTTTACATAACAGGTACACGTTTTGAAAGGGTTGCCTGGTCTGGACACCGAGTTAATTATTGCTGAAGATGAAGGTGTCTTAGAAGGGGGTGGATTTGGAGCAGAGCGACACCACTGAGCAAAATGGTTCATTTTTTGACAATTTCTACAGCGCTGGCCGAGAGCAGGACAGTCTCGTGCTTGTTCCTTTTTAAAATGTCTGAGGGAGCCACAGTTTCCACAATGCCGTTGGCAAGCCTGCGGGACATTCTTTACAGCCTGCACTGGCATTGGCAATGATGTGTCAGTAGGTGGTGCTGTTGCTGTGTCATGGCCACTTTGCTGCTTCGACTTGTTTTGCAATCTCTATGGCTTTACTTAACGTTAAAGTATCCGGTTCCAATAATAAACGCTCTCTCAGCTGTTCACAAGACTTTTTCTCAATCAGTTGGTCCCTTATTAACTTGTCTTGTAGTGTCCCGAACTTATAGTGTTGCACAAGCTCACGCAACGCTGAAACAAACTGTGTGATTGACTCACCCGGCTGCTGAGCACGCCGACGAAACTGAAAATGGCTCAGGAGGACACTTTGGCTTGGGCCGAAATGGCCATCCAGTGCTGCCACCGCGGGTGCAAAAGACTCGTCAGTCGGTTGCAAGGTAGAAAAAATGCGCTGTCCTTCCGCTCCCAAACAGTATACTGGAAGCGCCCTTTTCCTTGCTGTCTCAATGTTATCCAACCCGGCCGCCAACAGGTACGTCTCGAACAAATGATACTAGCATCTCCAGGGAACTAGCGGTTCACCAGGTACTGGTAAGAAAGAAGCTGGAGGAGGTAAATCAAACTCTGCCATCCTCGTCGCCAAACTGTTGTATCAGAAATAGCAGTTCACACACGTGTAATGCGTAACTATCTTGTCTTTATTTAACATCCACACCAACAACCAATATTTCCGTTTTCCTCCTACAACCCCCCACATCCGCTTCTGCACAGACATCACAGTGTGTATAATGTATAATGTTCAGTGTTCAAGCATGTCATTTAGGTCAATTTCGGTCTTATCCCACCATAGAACCTTCTATCAACTGATCTTCAGAGTCTCCAGTGTGCCTTCTGTGTGTTTTCTAATCTGTGACTTTCTCTTTGCCAATCTCAAGCAACAGTTGTTGTCTGCAAAATCTCTCCAATCTCAACCACTGTAGCTTGTAACTACTTACGAGTTACAGTAGGTCAATTGGTGGCCTCCTTCATTAAATTGTCTTCTTGCACGATCATTCAGTTTCTGTGGATGGCCGGCTTTAGGCATATATACAGCCATTTCATACTCTTTTCATTAGTTATTGATTGTGTGACTATAGATGGTGCTAGACCAATGCTCATCCCAACACAGACAGGCACTGGAGACACACTGCTAAAAACGCAAGTGCTTTTATTTTTCTTCACTCGTTGAGAGCGTCTTCCCCATTCCCACGATTCCACAAGACACAGTCCAATGCAAAATACTGCACAATACTTTCCTCTTTTGTCTATCTTCACCACTCCTTTCCGGCAAGCTTCATCCACTACCACCCGACTCTGGCTCCTGGAGTGGTGGTTGCTGGCTTCTTTTATAGCCCACCCAGAAGTGCTCCAGGTGTTTGGGGACCCATTTCCAGTTGCACATGTGCTCATGAACAACTGTAGCACCCTCTGGAAGCACAACTGGTTCCCAACAAGGTTGTAGAGAACTCCATCTCCCATAGAGCCCTGCGGGAATCCGAGGCACCACTGCCATCCAGGGGGGCTGCCATCTAGCATCCCAGGGGAGTTACTGTTCTGACCAGGCTTGCTCTCCCTGTCCATACAGTGAAGAGGCATCCCGGGCGGACAAGGACCCTGGCCGTCTGTGACAATTGATTTAACTGGAATCCACTAGATATTCAGTGACTTGGTCTTGTCAATCAGCTTTTACTTTTGTCTTCATTTTGTAGGTTAGTCCATGGTAGTAATTCATAAGATAAGGTACATTTATACTACAATCAGTTGAAATCCCTTGACAACAGACAGTTAATCTCCACTAAATTAATATTATGACCAACTGGTGGCTCCATGGGATGATTTCGGTGTGTCATATTAAAAAGGGGTGTATATTTATGTGATCAATTATTTTAATGTTTTATATTTGTATTTAATTTAGACCACTTTGCAAAGATCTGCTTTCATTTTCAGAAGCAATTACTCTTTTTGTGTTGATCAATGTCAAAAAAGTTAAATCCATTGTGATTCAATGTTGTATAACAATAAAATGTGAAAACTTCCATGGGGGTGAATATTTTTTATAGTCATTGTACTAATGAATAAAACCAATTGTGCTAAATATCTTGATATATCAGATAAATGAGAACAACCAGAACAAAACAACATAAATATAATAAGAAAATGAGAAACACGTCAATCTATACACATTTTGCAGAGATACAAGGATGAAATTGAAAGCTATATATAAATGTGCAGGTGTGTGTCCAGATCGGTTCTTCTGAGCTGGATGGTTATTCACCCTGGCAGTAGATATTAGAAGGACTTTTTAGCTATCATCATGTTCAGATAACTATTAGTGCCAGATAGCAGTGATGGTTTGACAAGAAGACAACAAACCTAGCTAGCAATATTAATAAGGTGAGCAACTGGACATTATATTGAGCGTGTTAAATCCATGTTTCTAATATAATTACATTACATATTTCAGAGTTGTTACTTGTTGATTATGCATGCATTTCAATCACACATATACTGTGTAAGTGAGCCTTCCATCCATTCGTGGCATACGGAAAAGACAGCTGAGACCCACAAGTAACTGGTTTCATCACATTATCTAAAAATGTAGAGAAAATGAAGTGAAAATCACTTAAGTATACAATAGTTCTGTCTAAAGGTATAAGGGTATATTATTAATGTGCTAAATATACTTCAGAACTCCAAAATTGTATGAAATGAGCATTTTCAGCTTGTCAAAGCTGGATTACTTCCTGAAGGCTACCATTCTATCTCTGGAAAAATATGTCTTGAGTCACACTGTAATACCAATTGAGAAAAAATGACACCTGGCAAATGATTCTATGTGCTTCCTGCCAGTGGAAATCTCTTTTTTTCCCTTCTATAATGCTGCCTTAATTTTACCCTGATGGCTTGAGTGGCACTTGTTTTCCCATTTAAACACCTACGGTACATCTGATGATCTGAAACGTATTATCTTGTATTAAGTTATATTAGAACTAATCATAGACAAGGAAGTGGCCATTAATTGTTTATTTGAAGAGAAGTTTAATGAAAGGATTTGGCCCTTAGCCAAGCAATTTTCATTTGCAATTACTAATGCTTACTTGTAATAATGTGTTTGCAGTCAGACTGATACTGGCGTTGGCAAATCAAACAGGTCTTAGTGGAGAAAAGTAGTCAGCCTAAGAGGAGCAAAGCAAATGTCACCCGAGGGTTTAATGAACAAACTATTAATACGTTTCTGAGTAGTAGAACATTTTTGTAAGAATTGCATAATTTAAATACATGTGAAACACTTGCAGGTACAGTATATTCATTTAGAAGATGAATTGCTTTTTCAATTAGCCTGTCACCGAAACTCATCCAGATAAACTTTGCAACAGTTTGATGATGACTTAAAAAATTAAGCGTGGATTACATTTTTTTCTTTTTTGGTGTACAGTATATATACAGAGCATTTAGAAAGTTACAGAAAATACAAAACCAAACTATCACAGTGTCCTAGCACATGTCCTAGCATAATGTTAAAGCAATTGCATTTTCTTATTATTATGACTTTAACTGCAAATTATATTTAACAGTGGAGAAATGTGTCTTGCCTTTTGACAAATAACATCAGAAGAATTTAAAGTGGGTGGTATTTTTTATATGAGAAAATAACATTCACAATAAGAGAAAGTTCAATTGGAGGGAATTATAGTAACTAAAGGTATTTAAAACTCATACTTAGCCTTAATTGGCTTCACGTTTTTTTATTTTTAACTTTTAAATGTGAGTACATCAATTCTCCTTGCTGTTTTTTAAAATATTCAAACTGTTCACTTACAAAATCTTTCCTTAAATCACAAAATGCCTCCATAATTTGTCTCAAACTACCAGTTCACCAGACAGTCTGTGCCTTCTGTCTTCCAACTCTAATCTTCTTGATCTTGGCCTAGAGGTGAACATTTAAAACATCAGAACAGAGGTAATAACAAACCTAGGAATGCCTGTAGGCTGTAATGTTTTCAGTACATTACATTCCAAATTTGTAACATCTCAATTTAAAGGGGTCACTATCCCTGACCTGTCTCTGTCTTGCCTTCCCTTTGGAAAATGGTGCGCACCCTCAGCATGGCTTATTGAGCACTAGAGCAGAATTAGCAAAATTAGAGCATTGTGTCCTAATAGGTGGTCATATCCTTCATGCTGGTGGCACCCCATATTAACTGATGTCACACATCGGCCAAAACCATATTCTGGTGTTTACTTAATTTGATTGAGTTGGGGCTCACTGGAATTGAGCTTCTTTAGTGTTACATATTTAATCTCGTTTGTGATATTGGGTGCCACATGAATGATCAATTTAAAATAATTGTTTGCAGTAAATAAAGTATCCACGTATATAAACCTGGGGTTCTCAACCTGTGGCCTACATCAGCTAAATGTGCTATCAAATCAAGCTCCTGGATGTTACTTACACACAAACATAAATTATTTACATTGGTTATTCCTCCACACATTTATGCTTAGCACTGCATTATATATAACAGCTCATAATCTTCTTTTAATTTGCGTGTCTGTCAAATCAGTTTATTAGAATATTTTAAGATGCCTCATGAGTGCTTCTAACACCATTACCAGGAAATGCAAATGGAATGCCGTTAGAGGGTGGGGTGTGCAAAAAAGAATGGGCAATGGCAATCAATGAGGTGAGCTGCATGCAGCATAAGTGGTTTAAAGACAGTAATTCTGATCTTTCATTTCTTGTGTTTATTGACACTCATGGGCAGTTTTCAGTATATTTGAGTGCACTTTCTCTGCATTGTGCCGAATTAAGTCATGTTTTCTGTTATACCTCACTGATAATAATCAGCTTTCACAAGGTCCTTACACTGTGTCACACACCGGTGCATGGGGGACAGTTTACAGGCTCAAATACTGTTATTCATCAGCCAGACCGAGGGGTTGGTGGTCTCACTTGATCTTCTCTCCTCTCGTTCCTTTGCAGTTCAGCCAAAGGCCCTGCCTTTCAATGACCTCATCCCCAGTCCACCCACTGTTGACATCACTTCTGGCAAACCATGATAACATCATTTGCGGTACTTAGAATCCACCTTCCCGCCACATCAGTTCAAGTTCCGGCCCCCCTAACTCCACCTCTTCCTCCTATCCACCATATTTATAGAGCAGACTCAACCTGTTAGTGAGTTCATTTGTGATCTTCACTTCTGTAAAGATGTGTTTCTTTTCTTTTGCTGATTTTTTCAGTATATGTGGTGGCTATCCCCCAACTTTTTATTGTCTGCTGCCTAATATTTACCACAGCTAACACTCGCCATTCTCCTGACGATAAAGAATTCATCTCCTCTAGTCCAACTCAGTAATGTAAGCATTTGTTGCTTACGAAATCTATTTAGTGTTCTGTTTTCAAAGAAACATGTTGATTTCTTATTGTGCTGCTCTCTTAGCTGTTTGACAACTAGAACTGTGGATCTCAATAAAAAAACAAGATGGAGAACTCCAGACTTAAACCACTAACTTGGTCAGTGTACTGGGCAGGGCCTTTTCATAACATGAGAGCACTGATGTACAGTATGTTGTAAATTCTGTTTATTATTGACTATAATGAATTCTTACAAGAATAAAGTCAATTAATAAGGGTCTCTAGAGAGATAATAAAACTTCAAAATGCCAATACAATCTGAAAAAAATTACTTAAAGGGGGCTGAACCTCCAAGACGTTAGACTTGCACACTTCATAACCTGAGCTGCTCTTTTAAAGAGTATTATTTATATGGCTGTTGTGTTATCAGCTTATTTTGTGCCCATTCACTGGCTTTGGGGTGACTGCTAAAATACTGTGTAATAAGTACTGTATGTGATGTGTTATATCTCCTAAGGATTTTTACCACTGTAAACTAATTGAATGTTTTGGAAATAATGCTTTTTTATATGCAAGCGGTTAATACCATTGACCTGCAGTAGATGAGCTTTGAAAACCAAAGAATTTATACACTTTACAGAAAGATCAGCGACAGTACTCCTTCTTTGTAGAACACAGAAGGAATGTTTATAATTACGTGTATTGTAGCACAGCTATTGTGAGAACCTGTTGCAGGTGATGATGTGGCATCGTCACACAGAAGATAGAGACCTCTGAATAATTAAGACATTCTTTAGCTCAGCTCATTTTTTTCTGCTGTACAAGTAGGCTGGGAATTTTAAAGAAGAAACAGTGAACCTTAAATATAGGCAATGTGCAGCACTTGTTTTGTGTTTTACTTCCATTCTGGCCCTTATAAATTCAAATGTTAACCTGTTTTGTAACCCACTTTGTATTAAATTATCTGCTAAGCAAATAAATGTAAAAGTAAATCGGGCCTTTAAGGAGAATTACACAGTGTCTAAACAGAAACAACCAAACTGAAAAGTATTGTGTATTCAAATCTAACATTTCTATTTCCCACATGTAATATCTTACATGTATTTATATTATATTTCATTAGCCACAAATCTTGTTGTATGTTGTCCAAGTCACTGTATAGTGATTCTGCTGGTTCTAGATTATCTGCCACCTCACCTACCTTGGTATCATCTTGAAACTTAACCAGCTTGTTATTTATATTTAATATCACTAAATTCTGATAAGGTTCCTTGCACCATAACCCTTAGCTTGCTATGTTTTAACCAAGTTTGCACCCATTTACACACTACATCCTGAATTCAGTTCAGTTTCAGTTTAATTGCTGGCTTCTCAAATGCCTCCAGAAAATCAAGATAAAAAATATCATAAAATATTATGAAAAATAACAACATAAAAGATATAAAAGACTCTTTCCAAAATGGAGATAACTCAAGGAAGAAAACCCAAACTGAACTTATGAAGCCTTTCAGAATGCACTCCTCCTGTCGTGAACTAGGAATTGCAAGCATTAAAGAGTTCCAAAGCACATCCAATATGCCCACTAGAGGGCGTTATCATCATCATAGCCCAGCTATTAATAAGGTTAAGCACCAAATCTTAATAAAATAAAAAATGTATTCTTCGCAAAAAGGATTCCAATCACAAGCAAGCTCAGTGGAACAAAAGGCAAAAAGTCAAAATAAGTCTAAATACAGAATCCAAAAGAAAAGTCAAAAAACATAGCAGAAAGTAAAAACAACAGAAATCACAATACAGTAATCCCTCCTCCATCGCGGGGGTTGCGTTCCAGAGCCACCCGCGAAATAAGAAAATCCGTGAAGTAGAAACCATATGTTTATATGGTTATTTTTATATTGTCATGCTTGGGTCACAGATTTGCGCAGAAGCACAGGAGGTTGTAGAGAGACAGGAACGTTATTCAAACACTGCAAACAAACATTTGTCTCTTTTTCAAAAGTTTAAACTGTGCTCCATGACAAGACAGAGATGACAGTTCTGTCTCACAATTAAAAGAATGCAAACATATCTTCCTCTTCAAAGGAGTGCGTGTCAGGAGCACAGAATGTCACATAGATAGAGAAAACAATCTCTAGCAAACAAATCAATAGGGCTGTTTGGCTTTTAAGTATGCGAAGCACCGCGGCACAAAGCTGTTGAAGGCGGCAGCTCACACCCCCTCCGTCAGGAGCAGGGAGAGAGAGAGAGAGAGACAGAGTTTGTTTTTCAGTCAAAAATCAATACGTGCCCTTCGAGCTTTTAAGTATGCGAAGCACCGTGCAGCGTGTCGTTTCAGGAAGCAGCTGCACAAAAGATAGCAACGTGAAGATGATCTTTCAGCATTTTTAGACGAACGTCCGTATCGTCTAGGTGTGCGAACAGCCCCCTTGCTCAATCCCCATAAGGTCAGGATCAGAGAAAGTCAGCGCAAGAGAGAGAGAAAAGTAAGCAATCTAGCTTCTCAGCCATCTGCCAATAGCATCCCTTGTATGAAATCAACTGGGCAAACCAACTGAGGAAGCATGTACCAGAAATTAAAAGACCCATTGTACGCAGAAATCCGCGAACCAGCAAAAAATCTGCGATATATATTCAAATATGCTTACATATAAAATCCGCGATGGAGTGAAGCAGCGAAAGGCGAAGCGCGATATAGCGAGGGATCACTGTAAGAGTAAGTAAACTCACCAACTTCCTTATGTAATCACATGGAACTGCCAGAGTTGTGGAAGACCCTCTGGATTTAAAGTGCTGAGGGCAGTTTCAGACGGTGATCGGAAGGTGACCTCACCATTTGAGGGACCACCCACAAAACACATGGAACATAACAAAGGCAGCTAATACACATAGAAAAAAAAAAACAAAAATCAAAAGAAAGTTTCAAAGAATCAAAAATAAATAAAAGAGACATCAAACATGAATTTGAAATGCAGACAGAGGAGGAACCCTGGCTCAGACATGATACCTCCAAGCCCAGCCTTGTATCACAAACTCTCTCATAATTATTTTTACCAGTCAAACCCAACATAAGAGCTAGGTCAAAGTTAAGCCATAACTATACATACCACATTTCAAAGGTGAGTATTCCTTTACCAGAAATGACAGTTTTAAGTATAGAATAGTGCAGCAAGTTACAAAAGTAGCAACATCACACCACATTAGGGACAATATTAATAGACTCTGAAGCTTAACATTGTTTAAATCTGTAAGCTGAGTAATTTATTTTTCTTTTATGCCTGGTCATCATGAGCTCAAGGATTCAAATCCAGCCTCATATTAAAATGACAAGCTGACAAGCAGGATTTGAAGTGAAGCGGTATTCCATTCCACCAGCAATAAATGGTGTACCAGCATCATCTGCTCTGACCTTTAAGAGAAAAACCCGCACAGAAATTAAATGTATGAATAACATCCCGATCGAAACTCCAAGGGATACCCCATTCCCTCAGTCTCAGATCTAATTTATGTATACCATCAAGCTGAAACCACCAATGCTTGATTAAGAAATGTAATACAACGAAAACAGAGAGCACTAGCACTTATTTGTTTTCGCTTCAGACACAGCTAACAAGTATATACAGTACAAATTACAGGATAATAGAGTAGAAGTACCATGGATGCCTTTACAAGAACGTCTTTGGCCATGTGAAATACAAAGTGATACACTTTAGTGTACACATGACTAAAAAACTAACATTTGAGTTTAAGTTTGGTTTCTAAGCTGGGCTGTAGTCAAAAAACTACTCATTACAGGTTGCATTTGAATCTAGGATGTATGGTAAATTAATGTTTCTAAAAAATAAAGTACCAGCTATAAATATATTCAATATTCTGAATGCATATTAAACATGTAGGACATTCTACAGTTTATGTCACCGCCACTCAATTTTCTTTTCTTTTTTATATTTTGCCAACTATTTTAGGCAAAGGCTATTGTCTTGCAAGTTTATTGTTCTGGGCAAAGGCAAATTCACTCTCTCTCTCCCCTTCTCTTTTCCTATTTCAAATGTATCATGAGGAAAAGTATATCAGGCTGAATCCACATGTCTTTTCAGACAGGAAATTCAATCAAAGGGAAATAATACTTGGGCATAATCCAATCATGCTTCTTTCCAAAATATATTTAAATGTCATTTTTGCTTTAAACTGATAGCTTTTCCACCACTTTGCATTTTCAGCTGCCAGGTAACTTATCAAAGAATAATTGAAGATTTGCCAATAAAAGAAAAAAGATGAATTTTGTGCACGTTTCCAAAACCTCCCATTTATTTTATTTTTTAATATTATTCTCTGGCAGTGTTTATTTTCAAATTATGTCAATCAAATAATTTTTAAAAGCGCTGGTAGGTGCATGATACACAATGAGCTGGCCAGATGATATCTCCTGAATGAATGCTCCTGTTAATTAAAAAATGATTATATTAATACCTGAACCAGACATGTGCTGAGAATTATGTAGGCGTCAAATGTTATCTTACAGTTTTCGTCTTTTAACTCCATCTCAATTTGCCACTCCTGTTTATAAAAGGTCTGGGTAAGCACGTTAAGATAAAATAAAATTCTTCCTCAACATCTCCTTGCTAAAAGACATTTGAAAGACTTTTTTGTATGGGTACATAGTACTGTGTAATCCTGTTTACTATGCAGCTCACAGACAGAACAGTAACATTCTGCTCCACAAATACTTTAAAAGCCCAAGGTTCATTAAAAAAAATCAGAAGCTTGGCCGTAGTGCATTCCTGTAGCGATTGACTATTAAATGTTGTAAATCCTATGACAAATGCCCAACAAAGCTTTACTGAGGCCTATTGCTCAAAATTGCTTTTTACCAAACATTAAGTTGACTTCAATCTTCACATGCACAAATCCCAGAAACAGAATAAATTGTAAGTAATCTTCAGTACCAAGAATTAATAAAGAGAGATGGTAACCGTGAAAAATCCCTCTCTTTAAAAGGACTGAAGATCTGTTACCAAAAAAATGAATATTTTCAAATGCATAAAGAGCAAAAAAGGGTGTCCCTAAAAGGGTAACCCAAAACAAACAGAGCCAGTTTGAATACCAAAATCAAAAAATACAATTCAAAGCAAAGAATATAGCAAATTGACAAAAGTACTCAAAGAAGGTTCTCCACCAGCACTTAATGTTGATTTGGAAGGCCTAACTGATTACCTGGACATATATATATATATATATATATATATATATATATATATAATATTGTGAGGGATGGCCGGCCTGTCATCCCGGCCAACACCCCCAGGCCACCAGATGGAGCTCTCCCTGCGGCATAGAGGTTCCAGGAATTCCAGCACGGCCTCATGGACCTTGTAGTTTTTACAACCAGCCCTGCTGGATACCATGGGGACCTCCAGGAGACGCTGTAAGGAGGCTCAGGGAATTCTACATGCCCTATAACCTGGAAGTACGTCATAGGCAAAGCGACAAGGGAAATGACGTGCTTCCGGGATGAAGAAGAGGATTTTTATCTGACCCGGAAGTGATAGGAGATCACATGAACTGAGGGATTGGAAACACTTCCGGGTCAGGGAATATAAAAAGACTATGGGAAATCCCAGACAATGAGCTGAGTTGGGAGGCAGGGTGGTTAAGCGTCTGGGAGAGTGGAGGATTGGTTATTGTTATTTGATTATTGATTTGTTATTGAGTATAGTGGAGTGGTGGTGCTTTGTGCACTTTATTATTATAATAAATATTCATCATTGGACTTTTACCTGGTGTCTGATGTCTGGTCTGAGGGTTCAAGGGGTCGACAGTACCTCTGTCTGTTACAATATATATATATATATGCGCAGAGGGCGGTCTTCCGGCTAAAACGTCACAGGGGCCACATGTGATGTCTGTGCAGAAGCGGATGTGGGGGGTTGTAGGAGGAAAACAGAAGTATTGGTTGTTGGTGTGGATGTTAAATAAAGACAAGATAGTTACGCATTACACGTGTGTGAACTGCTATTTCTGATACAACAGTTTGGTGACGAGGATGGCAGAGTTTGGTTTACCTCCTCCAGCTTCTTTCTTGCCAATACTTGGTGAACCGCTAGTTCCCTGCAGACGCTGGTATCATTTGTTCGAGACGTACTTGTTGGCTGCCGGTTTGGATAACGTTGAGACAGCAAGGAAAAGGGTGCTTCTATTACAGTGTTTGGGAAGGACAGCACATTTTTTCTACTTTGCAACCGACTGATGAGTCTTTTGCAGCCGCGGTGGCAGCACTGGATGGCCATTTTGGTCCAAGCCAAAGCGTCCTCCTGAGCCGTTTTCAGTTTCGTCAGCATGCTCAGCAGCCGGGTGAGTCAATCACACAGTTTGTTTCAGCGTTGCGTGAGCTTGTGCAACACTGTAAGTTTGGGACACTACAAAATGAGTTAATAAGGGACCAACTGATTGAGGAAATGTCTTGTGAACAGCTGAGAGAGTGTTTATTATTGGAACCGGATACTTTAACGTTAAGTAAAGCCATAGAGATTGGAAAACAAGTCGAAGCAGCAAAGTGGCCGTGTCTAAATTGTCAGACACAGCAATAGCACCACCTACTGACACATCATTGCCAATGCCAGTGCCGGCTGTAAAGAATGTCCCGCAGGCTCGCCAACGGCATTGTGGAAACTGTGGCTCCCTCAGACATTTTAAAAAGGAACAAGCACGAGACTGTCCTGCTCTCGGCCAGCGCTGTAGAAATTGTCAAAAAATGAGCCATTTTGCTCGGTGGTGTCGCTGTGCTCCAAATCCACCCCCTTCTGAGACACCTTCATCTTCAGCAATAATTAACTCGGTGTCCAGACCAGGCAACCCTTTCAAAACGTGTGCCTGTTATGTAAACGACATTCTTCTCCCTTTACTCATTGATACAGGAGCCAAGGTTTCTTTGTTGAATAAAGTGACATATGAGAGACACTTCTTTCATGTCCCACTACAACACACCTCAGTACAACTTGCAGGATATGGTAATTCAAACATACCAGTTCTGGGCACTGTCTGTCTTGCAGTTCAGTGTAAAGACTAAGGGCCTTTTGATTTTACATTTTTTGTAACCACAATGGGTGCAAATCTAATGGGTTTGGATCTGCTCCACAGATTACAATTTCATTGTGTGATTCAAGTGGCACTGACATTATGCAGGTGACATCACAATGGCAACAGGCCTTCCCAATGTTATTTACTGGGTTGGGCTGCATTACTGGGTTCATCCATCGACCCACAGTGGATAAAACAATTTCTCCAGTTATCCAACTGCTGCGCAGAGTGCCATTATCATTAAGAGACCAAGTTTTGACAGAGCTCCGCCACCTCCTGGAAGAGGACAATATTGAACCAGTGGATGCATCCCCAAGGATTTCTTCTTGTGGCGAAGAAAAAATCAGGAGGTTTGCGTATTTGTATTGATCTGCGTTCTGTAAATAAAGCAATTATTCCCGATAAATACCCTTTGCCAACTGCCGAGGAGCTGACCACACATTTTCATGGGTCTACAATGTTTAGTAAACTGGACCTAAATCATGGCTATTTTCAGGTTCCCCTTGATCCTATAAGCAGAGATCTAACAGCTTTTGTGACACACCTCGGTGTCTTCCGTTATAAGAGGATGCCTTTTGGCCTCAGCTCAGCACCTAGCTGTTTTCAGAAGGTCATGTCTCTCATGCTTGCAGGAATTCCAGGTGTAGCCATTTATTTGGATGACATCGTAGTGCATGGTACCACCCTGGGCTAACATGATGAACGCCTTTCTCAGGTGCGTCACCAACTCTCACGTTACCATGTCACTCTTAACTTGGAAGAGTGTATTTTTGGGGTGCAAGAAATTGAATTTGTGGGGTATAGGCTCTCAGGGCAAGGCATCATACCTATAATGTCACATGTAGATGCCATCCACTCTCTTCCTGAACCTCAAACATCCTCACAACTGGCATCCTTTTTGGGAATGGCTACATATTATCTTCGCTTCCTCCCACAGTTTGCCTCAACAACAGCACCTCTGCGCCATCTTCTTAAGAAGGATGTTCCCTGGCATTGGACAGCAGACTGTCAGAAGGCAATGGAGACACTTAAGCAGCAGCTCACCAGTTCTCCTACTTTTTCTCACTTTAGTCTTACAGCTCCCACTATTGTGACATGTGATGCTTCTGTTCCAGCTTTGGGAGCAGTCCTTTCCCAAGTACACAATGGCGTAGAAAGGCCTGTCACTTATGCTTCACGTACTTACCACCAGGCCCTTACAACACTGTTACACACAAATGGATGTGGTCATAAGCCCCTCAGGTTGCTGCGTTGGGCAGACCGTTTGCACCAGTACAATTTTAAGCTTGAGTTCACACCGGGTAGGCACAATGCAGTAGCAGACCTCTTATCCTGAGCAGTTGTGCCAATGGTGTTTATGTTGCATGCTTCCCTCTCTTCTGTTATCTCTTTGGACCAGCTGCGCCAAGCATCTAGGGATGACCCTATTTTTCCCAAACTTCGCTGTTTTATTAGGGATGGATGGCCCACCACAATAGAACAGGAACTGATTCCATTCTATAGGGTTAAGGACGATTTATTCTGTTGGGAAGATGTCTGTATTGCTCGAGGCCATCATACTCTGCATACCAGCAGTGCTACGAGGACAAGTTTTGCGAATGGCACATGAGGGCCATTTGGGCATTGTTAAGCTGAAGCAGCGTTGTAGGGATATAGTGTGGTGGCCTAATATAGACCGTGATGTTGAGATACTGGTAAAGGACTGCACTAACTGTCTCCTCAGTGGCAAATCCTCACCTAGTCCACCAGCTCCTCTTACTACTGTACAATGGCCACT
This sequence comes from Erpetoichthys calabaricus, assembly GCF_900747795.2. Lineage (NCBI taxonomy): Eukaryota > Metazoa > Chordata > Cladistia > Polypteriformes > Polypteridae > Erpetoichthys > Erpetoichthys calabaricus. Next base: position 71,183,002 of record NC_041407.2, read on the forward strand.
TGCTCCTTGGAAGCACATTCAAGTTGACATTTGTGGTGAATTGCTTGGTGCTCCACACCACGCTTGCTATCTTTTGATGGTGTATGATCTCCATTCCAACTGCCTCTTGCAACTGTGACTACCCAATCCATTATTAGGAGCCTGGATTACCTCTTCGCTTGGTGGGGCTTGCCAGATATGATAACTACTGATAATGGGCCCCAGTTTACTTCTGGTCAATTTCATAACTATTTGGAAGAGAAGGCCATTAAGCATATTAGAACTGCTGTGTATCACCCGGAATCGAATGGCGGGGTCGAACGCCTCAACCGCACGATAAAAAATGGAATCTGGGCATACCTGACAGAAGGTTGGCAGTTTGAGGCAGCTCTCCTCCAGACCCTGTTACATTTTTTAGCAACAAAACATACCAAAATAGGGGTATCACCTGCTTCCTTAATGTTAGGTAGAGAGCTGACTCTTCCTTTGGACCGTCTTTCTTTGGGTAAATTGTTACCTATACCAACACTCTCACAGATACAGGCCCATGTTACCTCTCAACAGCAGCATATGCAGCAGCATTTCAGTCAGGCCAGAAAACCAAAACTGCCATTACTAAAGGAACAAGACTTGGTGCGTGTGTGGCTTCCTCGCCGTATCAACAAGATGAGACCCCATTGGTCAGATCCATTGAAAATTACACGGCAACTTGGACCAGTTACTTTTCTTCTGCAAGATGGTTCTAGGCGTCACGCAAATTGCCTAAAAAAAGTCACATCACCAAGTCAGCTTCATCATGGCCCAAAGATGCATAGCCTGATGGCATGGGAGCCCCAAACAGTGGCTGGAAATGGACTGGCTGCTCCTCAATCACTCCCACGGGTTTCCAATGAGGTTTCACTTTCTTTCAGGCACAGAAGACCTCCTTCCTGGCTTAAGGACTATGTTACCAAGTAGGCGTTCATTTTAAAAAAGGGGGGGGGGGGGGAATGTGATGTCTGTGCAGAAGCGGATGTGGGAGGTTGTAGGAGGAAAACGGAAGTATTGGTTGTTGGTGTGGATGTTAAATAAAGACAAGATAGTTACACATTACACGTGTGTGAAGTGCTATTTCTGATACAACACCACACTCCCAGAAACTCCACAGGTCACATGACTAAATGAATGACTACAATCAAGAACATAATAATTAATCAACAAGAAACAAAACAACATTCAAAACAAAAAGACCAAAAATATGATCAATAATATACCATTCAAAATTGAGCAGGGCTGGGGGGAAAGCTGGTGTCTATCCCAGCAATCATTGGGTGCATTGTAAAACAACCCTTGGAGAGGTTGCCAACCAATCAAAGGGTGAACAGACACACACACATCAGGGGCCACCTAACCTACATGTCTTTGAACTGTGGGAGAAAACCAGAGAAGGGTTTAAAAGGGGAATTGTAGTTTATATGTGGGTAGTAAATGAAAGCCCCTGAGCATGCACCAAGGACCGTGGTGTGGCTGATTTAAACAACAAATAGCAAAGACATGGCAAGATTATAGTTTGAACATTTTGAAAAGAGTTAGTTAGTCATATTATACACAAATGACTGAGCTGAGTTTACAGTTTATCCAGACCTGAACAGCAGCATTTACTTCCATGCATCTTCAGAATTCTCACTTTGGTATTCTATTTATACAATAAATCCATTTCTTTCCAAGTTCTTAATTATTTATATCGTTTTAATGAATTTCCATGTTTTAACTTACATTAATAGCTTGAAGGGGAACTTATTTTTCTTGTGGTAATTATTGGGTACTACTCTATTGGGGTATGCTTTCAACTATATTATGTTTAAGAAAAATGAAAATCAGTTAGTCATAGACCCTCCACTACTAAAACACATCAATCGATTAAATTTATGGATCAGTTGAATTGGGCTCTGCTATGTATGAAAGCTATTGTGCCACCACAAGCCTGCTTAGGCTACATTTTTAACTACATGACAATGTTAACTACTATTAAAAAGCATACATTTAATGTGGAGTACTAATACTATAACAGTTCTATCATTGTTGCTATTTTTGAATATTAGTCATTGGTAGAAAAATATTTAGCAAACAAAAAAGTGAGAACTGATTTTTGAAGTAACAAAAAATATGAAATGCTTAGTTGCCAAACACATCTTAATGTTACGCCTGGTACACATTTTCTAACTTGTATTTATTGAGGCTGTCACATTTTATTAAATATAAAAACAGAATTTAAAAATATAAAAAAATAACATTTTACGCATTTGCTTACCCAAATATCTGTTGATGGCTACTTTTATGATGTATCTTAACTTATTTTTCTTTTTTTCTTATTTCTAGTCATATCCACATTCTATATTCTGCCTTTGTAAGTTTAAATAATTATAAATGTTGCAATAGTATTCTTTCAACACATTTTTGCTCATAGTTGCTTAATTATATCTTAGTTCTGTTAATAATAATGTAAAATTATTACTAAAAAATGTAAGCCCTTAACAAAAATGTATTAGGTTCCGTTGATAAATATGAGCGCTTCTCTTGAGGAACAGTGTCTCTTGCAGACAAGTGTTGTCAGCCGAACATCAAATTCAGGGTAGTCTCATTTTTACTTATTGGCAGAGGCAGAAGGAGTGAGGCTTCTAGGCTTGAACAGGAAATAAAGGCACTGCTCTACTGGTGGTTATTTGTTATGTCTACAGATAAAAAAGGGAGAAGGAGTCAGCAAGTGCATCCTCTCTCTGTTGGGAGTACACATAACATTCTCAAAGGAACCCTAGGAATATCTCCTACTAGCACAAGTCTGACAGTAGGCTTAATCAGAATTCTTCCTTAAACTGCACACCTCAGTTCAAACTTGCCTGCCTGCTTCTAGCATACATTGTGCTATAATACTAAGTTAGCCCTAATTTCTGTTTGTTTAAACATTATTTAAACAATGTGCTTTTAAACAAAACAATTTTCATCCACACATATTTCACACATTTTAGAAAAGTATCTCCATCTACATTAAAATGACTGATAATATATATGACGTAGTTGGGAATGTATGTAGTTTTTTCTGAGAGTGAGTGTAGACATCATGCCCAAAACCAGCAATCCTTGAAGGAATGATTAAGCAAAGCTGTAGCAATCAGTAAATTATTTGCTTTTTTCACATGTAAGCAGCATTTAATCTGTACAAAATGCAATTCAGCTGCATACAAGTAAGCAAAACAACAAGCATCATAGAAAGGAACTCCTCTGTGTTTGAATATGGTTTTATTCCATGAAGGGTGACCAATCAGGCAATGAGATGTTGTAATTAGCAGAATCCAATCATGAAAGGGCCTCATAAAATGACTGAACCAATCAGAGAGCAATTAGAGCTTGCATTTTTAAAAATCTGTACAGTATTTTTTTGCTTCTCCACATCACAGCAGTGAGGCTGTGTTTTCAGAAGTTTAAGGATCTGAAGAGCATTCTCAAAAGTGTCTTTTTTCAGGAGTTGAAAATTCTGGGGTAATGTGGACAAAATGTGAAAACAGAGATGAATGTCTGTGTTTTTAAATAAAAATGTACAGCAGTAGTGTGGATGAAGCCTTACTCTACACCTCCAACAAACCATGCAGTGGTGTTGTCTTCCTATTATCTGTTCTTAACTTGCCTTAAGTTGATGTTAAATTAACATGTTTAAATAAAATGCATTGATATAATCAAATAGTTGCTCATATTTCAGATGTTGCTGAGTAGGCAATGAAGATTGCCAATGGAAGCAGAAAAATGTAAAAGTGTTTTAGAGAAATACTTCACCCACTACCGGTGCTATTAGGCTGCTCTTTAAAACTATAAGGCAGAGTAAGATAATGGTAAAATAGTTAACTCAGTCTTAAAAACAATCTCATGTTACCCTATTCTTCATATTATCTACCGTTTCTCTGTTTAATGAGTCAGTTGAGTTTGTTCTAATTAACAGTATGCATTCCAAATAATGTGTTATCTTTTCTGCATTGCTCTCTTGGAACAATTCTTTTATTTCTGCATATTGTCTTGCTCTGAAGTTCTGTTGTTCTGAAATTTTGTGGAATGCTTTATAAATTACATCAACATTGCTGCGCTTCTGAAAGACACTGTAAAATTTTGAAGTTAATTTCTTGTATGTCTGGCCTTTTTTGGCTCTTCACTCTTGCAGAAATGACAAAAAATTTCTCTCCAAACTTCTGTAACACTGAAATGACACAACTACAGGAGACAGCTCTGTGTGCTTAAGCAAAAATACTTTGATTAGGTTTCTAATTCAAGAGCAGGTAAGTAGGTAACACAGTTGGATTTCAACAGCTGCAACTGTGCTTTTGTTCGCAATGTAGGATTCTTCCTTGGGGAATTCTTTTAAAGGTTTCAATACTTAAATGTACTTTTAAACAATTGAAAATGCAGCTTTACAAATTTCTACGTATTGATTTTTTATTGCTGAATTTATTATAAATATAGCATCCCAAAATTATTTGTTTTAATATGTCAGGAAATCATACATGAAAAAAATGTCCGTTTGACTGTTGACATGATGTCACCACTCACTTTCCATCATTTGTAATTGTGTTCAGTGACAAATGGCTTCAATGGCCTGTAGGGGACATCTCACAACCTCAAACACCAATCCAGAAGTCCAAAATGACAAAACAAAACAAAGAAGCGATACAGAGAAACAGTAAAGTACAACCGAAACAAAAAATAGGAAACAGCTCTGCACCCAGGACCTATCTAAACAATACTAACCCTTGTCTACTCTGTTAAAATGTTTCCACTGCTCACCTTGAACTACTTGGATCTCCTTCCTCCTACTTCCTTGTGTAAGCTCCATGTGTAAGTACTTCTAGGATCCCAGCTGACATGGATCTCTGGTGTCATATGGGTAGGTCTCCCCCTGGTGGCACCAAAGATTCCTGTATGTTAGCCCCACTACAAAAGTGTACTGCAGAGGGCCAGATTGGTTGTCCTCCTCAGTACACCTGTGAGGCCACAATACATCTCCCCCCTAGCAGTCTAGAGATACACTCAAATCCTGTGATTGGGCTCTGGGGTCTTGAAAAACTTCTTGCTATGGTGATAGCATCCTCTGCTGGTCAATAATAACGCTACTCAGGTTAACTTCACACCTTACATGTTTATCATTCAACTGGAAAACAGTCATAAACCAATTTGTTCAAAATATTCCAGATATTACCATAGCATAAGTTTTTTGTGTAAAAGAAATCCATACAACAGGAAATCCTTAGTATAACAACTGATCTACATTATGAACAATGAAGTTGCGAAGTATATTTTTCAGATTGATTTAATTTGTTATAATATTTTGCAGCATTTGTGAAATTAGATATAATCATGAACAGAAATTTTCAACGTTATGCATGCACATCAGAGGGTTACCTTCTGGGCTCATCAGAGGCAAGCAGTGCCACTCCGGGACACAAGGGGGTGCTGTCATTGACGGTACTGTCTCATTTTTCCACCCATAGCTCAGAGGAACTGCCCAATGAGAGCAATTGACTCCGCCCTTTCCTGTCAAATAACTATAAAACTGAAAGGCTCCCAGCAGACTGCTGAATGGAGCTCCAACCTGGCATTGTGACAGCTCCAATTTTGACATTGCTTTTTTGTTTCTGTTATTCGTGCCAGCTGTTTATTTTGTAGGATTTATTAGTTATTAAAAGGGCCGACCTGGCTGGCACCCCAACATTTGTTTGGTGATTGTGTGTGCTCCCTCACTCAACAATATATTGTATATATTATCTGTAATTACTCCAAATATAATTCTGCTGGGGGATTTTAATGTACATCTGGACAATATCAATATCCCTCTCACTAGAGACTTTTTATCTTGCCTGGAGAGTTTTGGATACCAGCAGCACACTGATGTTCCTACTCATTGTAAAGGACATATCTTGGACCTGATCTGCTGCTCTGGTGTTGTTCCTTTTGATCTCACAGCAGATGAACTCACTATAACCGACCATTTTCTTCTTTCATTCAATGCCAAACTTACCTTTTCTGTTCCTACGCTTCCACGTCTCATAGCCTTTCGCAACATTAAGTATATTAACTTGAATTTGCTGTCTTCTAGGATTGATTCCCAAATGGACTTTTATAATTTATCCACTCCCATAGAACTGGTCTCATATTATAACACCTGTCTTAATGGTATTCTTAATTCTCTGGCTCCGCTAAAAACCCGTTCTGTTTCTTTTTCTTTTTCTGCCCCTTGGTTTACGCCTGAACTTCGGCTTCTGAAAGCTAAGGGCAGGCAACTTGAAAGGTTGTTTAAAAAATCCGGACTCTTTGTCCACAAAGAGATGTATAAAAATCATCTTCTCTATTATAAGGATTGTATAGCTCAAACCAAGTCTAATTATTACACTCAGTTAATTACTCGTAATACAGGTAACACCAAGACTTTGTTTTCTTTACTTAATAATGTTACACAACCTCCAGACTCTTTACCATCTCACCTTTACTCAACTGCTTTCTGTAATTCTCTTATGTCTTTTTTCAACGAGAAAATCCAAAAGATACATCAGCACCTTGGTCCAGATCCTCTCTATATTCCTTCTGAACTACACTAATTTCCCATCGGGATTAATAAAGTATCTATCTATCTATCTATCTATCTATCTATCTATCTATCTATCTATCTATCTATCTATCTATCTATCTATCTATCTCTATCTACACTCGCCTATTCACTTTTTCTCTTCTTTCCAGCTTCCCACTTCCTCTGAAATTTCAAATCTCATCTGCAAATCCAAGTCATCTACTTGTCAGCTGGACCCCCTGCCTACAGTTCTGGTTAAAGCCTGCCTCCCCTCTCTAGTCCCTCTCATTTCTGCCATCATTCACTCTTCTCTCACTACTGGTATTATTCCCTCATCTTTTAAAACTGCTGCTATAACCCCAATACTAAAAAAACCTGGTGCTGATCCTACTAATTTCAATAATTTTCGCCCCATTTCTAACTTGCCCTTTATCTCCAAAATTCTTGAAAAAATTGTAGCTATCCAACTTCATACCCATTTATCTCACAATAATCTATATGAAAAGTTCCAGTCTGGTTTTCGCCCCCTTCATAGTACAGAAACGGCACTTGTTAAAATTACTAATGACCTCCTTATGGCTGCTGATTCTGGTCTAATCACTATTCTCATCCTCCTTGATCTGAGTGCAGCCTTTGATACTATTTGTCATACCACTCTCCTTAATAGATTATCTCTGATTGGCATTACCCACACTCCACTTGATTGGTTTAGATCCTACCTCTTAGGCCGCACTCAGTTCATACAACTTAAAACCTTCACATCCCTACCCACCGCTGTTACTTCTGGTGTGCCCCAGGGCTCTGTCCTGGGGCCTCTTCTTTTTATTATTTACCTTCTTCCCCTTGGCAATATTTTTCGCAAATATAACATTCATTTTCACTGTTATGCTGATGACACCCAGCTCTACCTTGCTGGTAATCCCACCTCCTCTTTTCCACCACCCTCGCTTATTGACTGCATTGCTGAAATTAAATCCTGGTTTTCTTCGAATTTTCTTAAATTAAACAGTGACAAAACTGAGGTTCTCCTCATTGGTTCAAAATCATCATTATCCAAAACCAATAATCTTTCTCATATTATTGATAACTCTGTTGTTTCCCCATCATCTCAGGTCAAGAGTCTGGGTGTCATCCTCGACAGTACTCTATCTTTCCAATGTCACATTAATAACATCACCCAGTCTGCTTACTTCCACCTACGTAATATTAATCACATTCGCCCCTCCCTCACTCCTCATACTACTGCCATTCTTGTTCATAGTCTTGTCACTTCTCGGCTGGACTACTGCAATTCACTCCTCTTTGGTCTCCCGAATAAATCTCTTCATAAGCTTCAGTTAGTCCAGAATTCTGCAGCACGTATCATCACTCAAATCCCATCTATTCAACATATTACTCCGGTCTTGCAGCAGCTTCATTGGCTCCCGATTAAGTTTCGTATTGATTTTAAGATTCTACTATCAACATTTAAGGCCATCCATAACCTCGCCCCTCCATATCTGTCTGACCTTCTTCATGTTGCCATTCCATCCCGTAACCTTAGATCCTCTTCCTCCACCCATCTGACTGTCCCTCCCGCCCGTCTAACCACCATGGGGAGCAGAGCTTTCAGCCGTTCTGCTCCCAAGCTCTGGAATTCATTGCCTGCGGATCTCCGAAATATCAAATCATATTCATCCTTCAAATGTAAACCTAAAATGCATCTGTTTAAAATGGCTTTTTCTTTTTCCTCCTGATTATAATGGTTTTGTTTGGTTTTAATTTCTAGATTTTCTGATGTTTTAAGTTTTTTATAATTGTGTCTTTTATTTAATTATTTATTTATTTATTTATTGTTGTTCGGTGTCCTTGAGCTCCCTGAAAGGCGCCTTGTATAAATAAAATGTATTATTATTATTATTATATACATATATAAAGTTACAGGTATCATTACCTGGGAAAAGTGTTGACTGTGATTCCATCAGGCCATTCCATGGTCATCAATTAGCCTAAAATTACGTCTTTTTTGAAAGTGAGAGGAAACCAGAATAAGACAATAAAACGTTGATAATGAGGAGAATGTTGTAATTTTCTAAAGATAGTAATGATAGTTTCTTTGAATTAATTAATACAGTTATTTGTATAATTAAATAAATTATTTAAGAGAAGAAATTACCACTGGCTCTAGTTTTCAGAAAATTCCTCTTAAAATAGGGAACATCTATATGATTCTAAGGCAAAAAATAACACAAACACCAGCAACCAAGACAAAATAGCCATTCAAAATCAAAATTTAAAAGCAACTGAAAATGTCAAAACCATACCCTAAAACAGTGGTTCCCAAACTCGATCCTGGGGACCCACGGTGTCCGCAGGTTTTTGTTCCAACCAGATTCACAATTGGTGATAATAATCGATAACAACTGATCTCATTTAATTAGCTGGTCTTTTTTAATCTTCTCGTATTTTGCATTCAGAAAAACATGACAGTATGGTTTTTACATTTATAAGACATTTAGAAATATTTAGAAATATGCTTAACTCTCTTTTGTTGTTTTCCTATTATTTTCCACTTTTCCTCTGTAGTTTGCTCCCTTCATTTAACCCTAATAGTGACAATTAGCAACCAGCATAGCAGACACCCGGGATGACGAAAGCAGCAACGACTTCAGTGTCAGACTCACTTCTTCTTCTTCTTCTTTCGGCTACTCCTGTTAGGGATTGCCACAGCGGATCATCTTCTTCCATATCTTTCTTAGTAAATAATCAATTAAATAACCAGAACACCTGGAAAAGCAGAATGAAAATTAGGTTGAAAATATTGTTAATGACTTAAAAAAAAACTACATATTCCCTATGTAACTGCTTATTACATTTTAATAAAATTTTAACAAAAACCGTAGTTTGTAATTTCTACATTGACTCCAGAACACTGAAACTGGGAAATAGTCACTCTCTTAATTAGGCTGAGTCCAATGAAAAATGGAAGTTGGTTGGAACAAAAACCTGCAACAACAGCATGTCCCTAGTATTGAGTTTAGGAACCACTGCCCTAAAATAAATGCAATTGCTCAAGAAGCTAGCTTTCATTTACCGCTAAGTGTTTCCTTTATTAAGACTACTGTTCACATGCTTTCTGAGGGCACAGCTCACTCTTTTAAAGATGCCAGCAGTGGACATGCCCCTTTGATGTCCCAACTGTACACATTGTCATGTATGGTGTCCTAGCATCATTTTCCAAAATTTTAGTGTATGATGATGTCACAAGCAAATAACTAAAGAAACTGAAATACATAAAATAAAGAAGGATACATAAGAAAAAAAAAAATATCATTGTTTTTATTGTGACTAAGTTATGAGGTCAGTAGGTTCAAAACTCCATTTTGAGTTAATGGATGAAGAGGGACAAAAAAAAAAATTCAGAAGGAACATGGTGTCCAGCACTTCCCATTCATGGTCCACTATTAAAGATGCTATTATTTATAACAGTCAAATTGGTGGTTTGACTTTGCTAACAGATCACATTTGGATGATTTCATATTTTTTAAGCCAATGTCACATTAAGTGACTTCTAGTTGTGGGGTATGACAGATTTGGCTGATTTGTCACTGGCTGATGTCAATTTGAAAAACTTTGTGTGATTGCATGCCAACCTTCTAGCACAGTTGTGCTTGTTCCTTGTTCTGACAGTTAATAGTGTGCTACTTGATAGAGACCATGATGTACATAGGGTTAACAGGTTCGGCGAGTTCAGCCACAGTCTCTCTCTCTCTTTTTTTGTTTTTTCCTTTTTGTCCATTCTGTTACGGTATATTAAACACAAGACTTCAGACAGGTGAGCTTCACTTCGGTTTGTGTGGTCCAGATTCCCCATGTTCCTTATTCCTCTTCACTGCATAATGTCAGTCGTACTTCTGGATGAGCATTTATAGGTTGTCATCTCTCATGCACACAGATCCAACCCCATGTCGGAGCAAGTTGTGGACTAGTTGGACCGAACCTCAGGACATGTCACATTAAGTGACAGGCTTCACAGAAGTTTGCCCCGACTGCCTCTGACTCTCTAAAATTTATGTAAATAAAGGCTACAACAGAAAATCATTGGAAAAGGTTTCTAATGTGAAATTACCTTTAGAAATCAATAAGAACAGAATCCTAATAAAAAGTTTGTCTCTGAAGGAGAAGTAGCTTCTCTTCTATCCATTATTGCAATAGTATTCCTAACTGGATAGTACAATCCCCATTTTACTGTAGCTGCTCATTTAGGAAGTCAAACTATCTACTCTCCAATTTCCCCAAAAGACCATTAGATGTAGTAGCCTTCAAGAGTAGGTCACTGTTTAAAATTAATACAATATATTATGTTTTCCCTTTGGTTGTTGCTGAAAGATGTGCTTAATGCATCTTTATTTTCCTAAAGGACCATAAATAGTGGGTACAGGGTTATGTGAACTAAGTCGAATCACATAAATCTAGATGGCCATTTTTTTTTCTGATGAAGACCACTTGGAAAAACAATGATATCTGTAATTCTTGACAAACTGAATTGGACAACTTCCTTATTTTCTCTTAAACAAATACAATAGCAAGATTTTTTTAGTCTTTTACTTCATTTGATGTAATAGACAGTAACTACTTATATCAATTTTAAAGTGTAGAGGCCTATTAATTTAGTTAAGGAAAATATCCATTAGCATCACCTAAGCTAGCACTTTATTAAAGTGCAGTTTCAAAGCAAACACAAACAGGAAAAGCAGGGCTTCTTTTTGTTGGCTGGGCATTCTCATCATGAATTTTTTTAAATTGATTGCACGCAATTCCTTTCCATTAAACGATTTCATAATAAGTTGGGTCTGTGTGATTGACAGATTTTTCTATGCATTGTATATTGGAAGAGGCCATTACTCTTGAGTACAGTGAAGAGAAGAAGACAAAAAATGTGGAGCTGTTTTTTTTTTAAACATTACCTTTTGTTCTTTTAAAGTTTTCAATCTCTAACTTTAGAAAACTACCATTATGAAAAGACTTAACTATATAACATAGACCCTTCGGTGTGCGCTGCATACTGCACAAGTGGTTCTGAAGATTGCCCTGGAAATAGCCTAAAAGTGAAATAATAGGTTGCCCCTTGGACATGGACCATTTGAGCTTACTGTTAGCAGATGAGTTGGGCATGGACTTAAACTGGCACGGAGTATGGTGCCCAGACAAAGCAGAGAAAGAGAGTTTGGGAGACAAGCAGGAGACCGACATTATTTGGTGCTAATGGCACTGGGTTTGAATAATGGGAAAAGCAAGCAAGCGTTTCATGGAGCCGAGTGGATGTCTGAATGTGTGCAGTGAAGCTCAAAGGAACTATAGGATTCCTTTTGTCATCTTTATGTCATGCCATTTTCTAACCTGCACAGACAAGCCCAGGGTTGTGAGGGTGTTGGGGTGGGTTAGTGGGAGCAGGACTGGGGATAATCCCAGCTAGCATAGGGTGCAAGGCAGGAACAAACTCTGGACAGGGTGCCAGTCCATCACAGGATGAACACACACACAGACATACACACATGCCAAACACCAAACACACTCTAAGGCCATTTTAGCGACACCAGTTCACTTAACCTGCATGTCTTTGGACAGTGAGAGGATACACAGAGAGAACATGCAAACTCCAAGTAGGGAGGACCTGGGAAGCAAACCCTGGTCTCCTTACTACAAGGCAGCAGTGCTAACTATTTCTGCAGCACTCTTTTTCTGTTTATGCATGATGTATTTTGTTTTTCTTCTATTTTGAGGCAGTCATAGTTATCATTCTCTTGTGATTATTTTTTGTAGTTTTGTCAGGATTTTGTATAAAGGGCTTTGTTTTTTCAACTTTTGTTAGTATAAAGATAGCACACAAGATGTTCAACATTAAACTTCTTAGACTGCTAAATGCTAAATGTATGTTTCCTTAATATTTACTAGGCCACAGGCGTCAAACTCCAGGCCTGGAGGGCCGCAGTGGCTGCAGGTTTTCAATCTAACCCTTTTCCTAATAAGTGACCAGTTTTCACTGCTAATTCACTTTGTTCCCCTTTATTTTAACAGCCATGTTAGAAGGATTCAGTCCTCTGAATTGATTCGTTTCCTCATTAAATGACAGCCAATGCTTGCTGTTAATTAAACCTGTTATTTAATTCCACAGCTTGTTGCTGCTCTCATTCTGCAACAGCAGACATTTCCAAAACTGTTGATTTTCTGTTTTTTATAAGAACATCATGAAAGTGTTTTGGTGAGTTGAGAGATCAACCTTACTGAGACCATCACCTTTCTTTATTTTCAGATATTGTGTGATGTGGTGGCTTGTTTTGTGTCTCGTTATTGTTTGGCTGCTTATTAAGGAAAAAGAAACAACTTAAGGGCCTGAGTCAAGTTAATTAAAAGAAGTAAATAGCAGCAAAAATTGGTCACTAATTAAGAAGATGGTTAGAATGAAAACCTGCAGCCACTGCGGCCCTCCAGGACTGGAGTTTGACATCCCTGCCCTAGAGAGAGCATCCATCCATTTTCTTAACCCACTTACCGTTAAAAACTAATTCTATAGAATTTCCGTTCATATTCCAATTCAGGGTCATATTTAGCAGAACCTTGTCCCAAAAGCTCCAGTAGAAAGTAACAGTGAAAGGGACACCAGGCCGTTTCAGAAAACTCACACAAGCAAGCATAGATTCACTAGTCGCCTGAACTTCCATGACTTTGCGAAGTTCATGGAAACAAATGTGTACCTGCTAAAGACCCCACATAGACATGAGAGCAGCAACTAAGCATTCAGTCACAATTTTCAGAAGTTATGAAGCACCCATGGTGCTGTTCTGACATTGAAGATATCTATTTATGCACAAAACATGCAGTATTTATTATGTATGACAATAACAAAATACAAAAATTACAGGATGCACTACTCACTCCAGTGTCTATGCTGCCATTGCCTGAGAAATTGAGAACAACTTCAGTGTAGTTAGAATATACAGTATGTATGTGGCATTCACCATATGCTATTGTGTGAATTATCCAAAGTAGCTACTATTTCAGTATGAAATATTTAAAGAAAGGTTCAGATTTCATGAGTACTGTATACAAATATTAAATGGTGTTACTTTCCTGATAATTTTATTTGCCCCCAAACCAGAAATGGACAAAGCAGGCTCAGGAAAGAGATGGATGGATGGATGGATATTTCATATAAATACAGTAAATCCATTGATTATGGCTTTTTTATTTTCTGCAAGAAATAACATTTTTTAAGCACTGTAATGAATCCTCCTCCTCTTTAAGGTATTTCTTTATTCAATACATTATAATGGAAGAAAGATATGTTTAATCCAGTCATTTTTTGTAACAGCAGAGTCAGCCCAAGCAAATAAAACTCATACTAGCAGGAACCGCAGTGCCCCTTAACATTTTCCAGTTAATAGTCTTATTATGATGTTGGGTATACAAAATGTAAAAAAAAAATATATAAATCTAATGATAGTTGGAATTTTTTTATCAGCTTTGTTAATGATTATCTTTTAACTTAAATTAACTTTAATATCTACATTTAAATGCCAACAGTTTCTTTATTCGCTCTAGGGTATTCATTATAGCATTTTAAAATAATCTATAAATTGAATCTTATCAACACACACACACACACACACACAAACTTAACGCTTTTAACCAGTCTCTGACAATGTTACGGTATAACACTATTTTATTTAACAGAAAACACAAATCAGCTTACCTGATATACTCCTACTCTTGTTTCTACACTTCCATTACAGAACTTAATGGTGTTGCCTCATAATTCTAGAAGATGGAAAGAGTGTTATGAAGAATGAAGTTAATGGAGTTATAAGGACACATCTGTCCTGGTTAAGTAATAGTTTAATAGATATTAATTATGGTATTTAGATGTTGATCTGGTTGAAGTTTTAAGTACAGGTTCTTGTTTAAAAGCAGAGCAAAATGAAAGTGACATTTAAGGATGTCCCATTACTCTTTGTTGCAGAGTTCATGTCTATAAATGTACACATTCAATTTAAAATTAATTTAGATTTCTTTACTCGTCAGCGCTTCTGGGGATCTCTTATTAGTGACCAGAGTGACTTTTGCGAATGGCATTGTGAAGGATTATAGCCATTGTTCGTTCTATAAAAAGGCTTTGTTTCCACACCATGGCCATAGCGACATTATCCTTTAAATGGCATGTCCGTCTATGCGTCCTGAAGTCCACTTTTCATTAACCTTTATCGGTGTTTTATGATAGCAGGACTGAAGAGGTGCTGGAATTATTTCAGTTTAAATAGTGAAGAGATCCAAAACTAAATCATTTACTCATCAGGACTCCTATTACGAAAGTTTCCTGAAAAGTGGAAATGTCATTTCATGAACAGTATTTATACTCTTTTGGGGCTATAAAGAGATGTAAGGTTATTCAAAAAAAGAAAGTCTATGTTACGGTAAGGATCTGCAAAGTATTAAGCTGTGAAGCATCAGAGGCTGATTTTAAATAGAACTGACAGCCTGTGCCCAATGTGTGTTTCTTAAAATATCAGAGAGTATGTGATCAAGGAGTAGATTGGCAAATTTTTGTAAGACTTTTATCAGAAATTATTTCTTTTTTCTCTTTCTTTTCCTCAAATGTTTTAATGAACTTGCTTTCTCCATTACAAGAATGGAGCCTATTCTAGTTAAAGGATACCATACCATCACACAGTCCCCATGCCCCCCACCCAAGGCACACTCACTCATGCCAGGTCTATTTACAGTTGGCAGTCAACATTACATGTACATCTGTGGGATGCATGAAGACACAAGAGTATCTCGGGAAAACACAGAAGGACCCCCATGGACTTGGGAAGAGCATGTAGATGCCACACAGGCAGTGACCGGGTGCTTGTAGCTGTGAGGGAGCAGGAATTAAAACCAACAGGCCATCATTCATACCTTCCATATAAAGGAAAACTCAGCAAAAGCTGTAAATGTTTTGCTTTTTCCATTTTTTTTTACTTTCTATATGCTTTTTTCTCTTGCGTGATATTTTCCTGTTATTAAATTCCAATGCACATGACCAAATGTGTTTCTCCACTGAGGGATAATAAAGTTCACCTTGACCTTGATCTTGATTTATAACTGTTTCAGCAAATTCCTCCCTTTCCAAAACATTTTTTATCACATTTCAGCAAAGTGAGTTATGTAATGAGAGTGTTCTTAGTAGTGAGCCATTGTTTCCACCTTGCTACACTGCTAAGGATCATATTATTGCCCTGTGTCTGGATAGAAACTTTTGAGCAGCAGTATCTTCTCAGATGAGATCTACAAATCCATAAGTGTTAATCAGTGTTTGTTTTTCTGATATTAAGGGAAGTTATAAGCTGGGAAGTTGAAATGATTTGGGCATAACAACCACTCTTGGAAAGAGTGACTACGGTTGACTACAGTCTACTTGAGTTACTGTTGATTGCTGTTAATTGTTGCATGTTGTACCTTTCAAATCTACAGTATATACTGAAATTTCAGTGTACTGGTAAAAGCCACAGTTTATTAAAACTGAGCATAGCTCATTAAAAGCAGGTTTGCTTGTTAGTCTAAATATTAAAATAATCTGTCATTTTTAAATTGGTTTCAACTCAGTAGTGGGGAGCAATATTTTTTCATGCATCAAAAAACTACAGTTGTTACCATTTTTGTAACTCGATCTTTCCTTTACTGTATATATTACAACCATATTTTGGAAACTGAAATTGAAAAACTGTTAATCTTTTCCAAACTTTGAGTGACCAACTTACTGTAGCTAAGTGTTATTTTAAACAAGTGATCCAGTTTACGTTTATCACATGTTTACTGTGACCTTGCTAATGTTCTTTTTTACTTTGAATAGTCTTGTAACTTGTTTGCTGTGCTATATAGAATGAGTAAGGGGAAGCAAAATGCCATCTGTAACTCACTGTCAGAAAACAAAATGTATAAATCTGGACTTTTTAACTTTATTTTAATTTTATTCTGCCAAACAACATTGATAATAAATTTGCAGTATGCAACTCTACTGAGGCCATACTGTGGGCAAGGTTTCAGCAGATTGGAACTATCAGTAAAAAACAGTTCACTTGATTATGTTGACTTCTTTTGTAAGTCACTTTGAATAAAGACGTCTGCTAAGCAAATAAAAGTAAATGTAATAGAAGGAAAGGTGGTTCAAAATCTGTTACAACAACAACAACAATATTTATTTATATAGCACATTTTCATACAAATGATTTAGCTCAAAGTGCTTTACAGGATGAAGAAAGAGAAAAAATACAGAATATAAAAATAAAATTAGGCAATACTAATTAACATGCAATAAAAGTAAGGTCCAATGGCCAGGAAGGACAGAAAAAACAAACAAAAAAAAAACTCCAGACAGCTGGAGAAAAAAACAAAATCTGCAGGGGTTCCGAGGCCACGAGACCGCCCAGCCCCCTTTAGGAATTCTGCCTAACATTAATGATCTAAATCAGTCCTCATGGTTTTTAGGCTTCACGTGGAAGAATTTGATGATGATGGTCATGTGGACCTCTGGCCTTCAATCCATCAATGTAGGGACATCACGGTGCTCCAACTAATTTCTCAGCATTTTGCAAAGTTATAAGAAATCTAACTTTTGCTATATTTCTTAAGTGAAAAAATGCTGTCCTAGCAATCTGATTAATATATGATTTAAAATTTAGGTCAGAGTCAATAATTACCCCTAAATTATTTACCTCTGTCTTGACTTTTAATCCTAATCTTTATCTTACAGACAGACCTCAGTATGTGCAGCTCGGAAACTGCAGGTCTGACATTGTGGTCAGCAAAACAGGATAGCCGCAGGGGACTGTACTTTCTCCGGTCCTGTTCAGCCTATATACATCGGACTTCCAATACAACTCGGAGTCCTGCCACGTGCAAAAGTTCGCTGATGACACTGCTATCGTGGGTTGCATCAGGAGTGGGCAGGAGGAGTAGTATAGGAACCTAATCAAGTACTTTGTTAAATGGTGCGACTCAAACCACCTACACCTGAACACCAGCAAAACCAAGGAGCTGGTGGTGTCTTTTAGGAGGTCCAGGCCCCTCATGGACACCGTGATCATCAGAGGTGACTGTGTGCAGATGGTGCAGACCTATAAATACCTGGGAGTGCAGCTGGAATATTAAATTGGACTGGACTGCCAATACTGATGTTCTGTGCAAGAGACAACAGCGCCAACTATACTTCCTTAGAAGGCTGGCGTCTTTCAACATCTGCAATAAGATGCTGCAGATGTTCTATCAGACGGTTGTGGCGAGTGCCCTCTTCTATGCGGTGGTGTGCTGGGGAGGCAGCATAAAGAAGAAGGACGCCTCACGCCTGGACAAACTGGTGAGGAAGGCAGGCTCTATTGTAGGCACGGAGCTGGACAGTTTGACATCCGTGGCAGAGCGACGGGCGCTCAGCAGGCTCCTGTCAATAATGGAGAATCCAGTGCATCCACTAAACAGTATCATCTCCAGACAGAGGAGCAGCTTCAGCGACAGACTGCTGTCACTGTCCTGCTCCACTGACAGACTGAAGCGATTGTTCCTCCCCCAAACTATGCAACTCTTCAGTTCCACCCGGGAGGGTAAACGTTAACATTATACAAAGTTATTGTCTATTATACCTGCAATTTTATCACTCTTTAATTTAATATTGTTTTTTATCAGTATGCTGCTGCTGGGGATTCCCCTTAGGATTAATAAAGTATCTATCTATCTATCTATCTATCTATCTATCTATCTATCTATCTATCTATCTATCTATCTATCTATCTATCTATCTATCTATCTATCTATCTATCTATCTATCTATCTATCTATCTATCTAATGGATCAAGTTTATTTCTAATACCCTCATTATATCGATTTTGCCAATCACTAAGATTTCTGATTTCTCCTTATTTAGTTTGAGAAAATTACTACTCATCCATTCAGAAACACAAGTAAGACATTGTGTCAGTGAACCAAGAGAGTCTGGGTCATCAGGCGCTATTGATAATGTTAGTCCTTGACACCAGAGCTGGACTACTTTGTCGTATTAATCTACCTGAGAGATCATTTCATTTCTACTACCTGTGCTACTGCTGAAAGAGCCAACAGACCTATTGCTCATATCAGTAACAGGACAGAGAGGGATATGCCAAAGGCTTTAGCTCAAGGAGACCTGTCAAAGGATCCCTGTTCACACCTCCTAGACGTCTGACCCTATGTCTGACAGGACAATGCCAAGCCACACACAGCTGTAGTGTTCTGAAATGTTCTAAGGAATGGTGGTAGGCAGGTGCTGCCTTTGGCCAACTTTTTTTCCCCACCTTAACTTCATACAGTGCCTTTGGGATGCCCTGAATCGTAACATCCTGAGATGTGACTTTCGGCCTGTCATTGGCCAGCACCTTTAACAAGTCATTTCACAGGAATGGCATAACACTACTCTTCATAACAACTGTGGATTCAGAGTCTCATTGCCTATATGTGCCAGATGTGTCAAGCAGAAACAGGAGTTGAGAGAAGACACTGAAGTCCTTCAAGATGACTATTGTTGTTGTATTGCTTGTATTCTAATTTTTAATAGTTAATTTTATCAATGAAGGTTGAAATTGTATTCAGACAATGAGTGTTACATTTCCTTTTTCCAACAATATATTGCATTTGCATGTGTTTATTTCTGTTTTTATCCTAGTGCACAGATTTTTTTGTTATGTAGACTCAAACATACATGTCCTCCACCCTAATTCTTGTCCTCTTACCCTTACACTCACCTAGCCTGGAAAGTGATGTAGCCTGAAGCCACAATGCACTTGCACCTGGGGATACTGTCTGAACTTTATCCAGGGTTGACTGTTACTGCACTTCACTTTCTATATTGGAAGACATCTCCTCCTATTCCATGCATCCTGGAAGACGAGGCAAAGCAGGAAGGAAAGTAGGGCCAGGCTTAAACATTATTCAGTCATTATAGTGGAACTTCGTGGGATCCCCTCAAGGTTGCTGGATATCATGGATGCCTGTACACTGGTACTGTGAGTGGTGTGCAGAGAGGAGGCAGAACCTCAGCGTTTTCCTCAGTTGATTCTGGGGTTCATCAGGGGTGTGTTCTTGCTCCTACTCTGTTCAGTGCTTGCATGGACTGGGTGTTGGGCAGAGTCATAGGGTCCAGCAGCTGTGGGGCATCTCATGATGAAGAAAGATTCACTGATCTTTATTTTACAGACCAATACTGTGATATTCTTGGAGTCAATGGAGGAGAGACTGAGCAGGAACTCTGAGTGTCTGGGCTTGCAAGTGACCTGGATAAAAACCAAGATCCAGGCCTTTACTGACCTCTTAGGCAAAATCATCAGTAGTTTGTCTGTCTGCAGAGAGAGTGTCTACCTTGTCAAGAGGTTTGCTTGCCTCGGCAGTCCCATTCATGTCTATGGTGCCTCTTCCTATGAAGTCAGAAGATGGATTGGGAGAGCATGGGGGGGTCATAAGGTTGCTGGAAAGTGGTGTGTGGCACTCCCTATATCTCTGTAAAAAGGCAAAGGTCCAAATTTTTAGAGTCCTGGTGTTTCCTGTCTTGCTATATGGTTGTAAGACATGGACACTATCCAGAGACCTGAGACAAAGACTGGACTCCTTTGGTACTGTGTGTCTTCGGAGAATCCTGGGGTACTGCTGGTTTGACTTTGTATTGAATGAGCGGTTACTCACGGAGTCCCGAATTACCTGCATTGTGAGGGACTATCAGTTACAGCACTACGGCCATGTGGCGCAATTTCCCAAGGGTGATCCGGCCCATAGGATACTCATTGTTGAGGGCCCAAGTGGCTGGACCAGGCCAAGGGGACGCCCACGTAACACCTGGCTGTGGCAGATAGATTGTTATTTCTGCAGGGTGAGAGTGGACCCTGTGTTTGCCTGGTAGGTTGCAAACCAGAATCCCAAGCTGTTTCATTGTGTGATGGGTGCGGCACCAGTGCATACTCCCCAACCTGAACTGACCTGATAGTCTTTGACATTCTTATTATGCTTAAATGTGGTAAAAGTAGAAGCAAAAAGCAAATAGACGTTAAAAATCACCATACAACTTGGATATTTCATCAGCTGTTATAGGTGACGCTGGCTGATACACCCAAAGTGTGTCTGAAGGTTGCATTGCTGCAGCTTAAACATCTCACAACATACGTAGATCTTCTGGTGATTGTGCTCTTCCTTCCTTCTTGCTGCTAACTTTTTAAAACTTGCCAGGGGCAAGGTGAACACCCATACCCCACTATGTCCAATGTCTTCCTGGCAGACCATATCCGCACATGTTCAGGAGGTGTCCATGCACAAAGGTTTCCGATGGTTCAAGAACCTCACTCCTTTTTTATACACATGTGGAAAGTCCAGAAAATCACCACTAAAACTTTCCTAAAATGTAATTTTTCAGTGCTTAAAGTTTTGATCCTACTTGTCTACTGAAGGTGTCTGCCTTCTGCCGTACCTGTAAGAATGTCTTCTGTCTCTACTAGAATTTCCCTTTTTATGCAGTTCGCTGCTATTACCGAGGAAGTTCTAGTAATGCAAAAATAAAAATGACAAAAAGTTAGAGTTCTATTCTGCACTTAATATACAGAAAATGTTTTTAACAATCCATAGAAAACACATTAACATTCTCGATTACTGCTGCTTTCTCCGTTATATGTTGAATTTCAGGATTGTTTTAAACAGATGCCATTTGTCAAATTCAGCTTCGAAAGTTTGTTTCTTCTCTTCTGTTGTTCAGTGGTGGCAGACATTTAAACAGTTAATTTAGAAACTTGAGCACAGTTTTAAATGAAGAAAGAGTTAATAAAGCCACTAACGTAATAAATAGAAAAATCTTTGAGTTCTAATGAGACTCTTTCTCCAGAGTTAAATTGTTTCCCCTGGTGCTCAAAAAGCTGATTTTAATAAAACAGCAGTTCCTAATTTACCTAATCAATCTTCTCAAGAGAATTAAAAGCTCAAATGACACAGCTTAGGAGAAGGCAATTTTCATCAGAATGTGTATTTATCCTAATTGATTTCCTTAGAAGTACTTTCATTTAAAATTTGAGAACCAAATGCCATCATATTTTAATATTGTTTCTTCTTTATTTTTTTCTATTTTTCATGTACATTTGGACAAAAAATATTATTCTCATTAAACAACTCTCAACTTTCCCTAGCAACATATGTCTAGAATGTCTCAGGTTTGTAATATCCCACCAGCAAGACCTTGTCTAAGCAAAGACAGACGTGTTCTGTACTTAATCATATATTTTTTTTTATTCCTGATAAATTTTTTTTCATCCTTCCAACCATCTCTCCATCTGTTCCCTGAACCTGCTTACTCCTTTACAGAGTTTCAGAGAGACTTTGACAGAAGGCGGGCATAACCTGTGGATGAGTGCTAGTCAGTTGCAGGGCACACTCACTCAAAGTCACACACAATGGATTAAGTTAGAGTCACCAATGAATCTAGGTAGGGTTTTGGGGGTAAAAATATATAAAAAACAATACCTGGAGAAATCAATGAGTACTCAGAGAGAATATGAAGACTCCATATAGAGAGTGGTCCTGCCTAGATGGAGAAGTGAAGCAGTGACTCTTCTTCTTCTTCACCTACTAGCTATTAATAATTGTTCCAACAAATCTAGTGTCCTTTATTTTCCATACACTTTTAGTGAATTGTGAAAAACTTAATAAGATAACAAGTATGCATACTCTTCTCTTCAGAAAAGCAATGACTCTCTTTGTTAACGTTTACAAAGGTAAGTAATTGTTATTGGATTTTACTGGTGGACAAAGAAAATTGCAATAGAAATTAGAGACATTTGAAGCGAAATGTCAGTAGGGAGGATAAGTTTCACTCTAGAAAGCAAATAATTTTTAGAAGGCTGTGAAGTTAGCAAAGAATAATACTGGCATCCAGCATCCTTCTCATTTAGAAAAGAAAAAACACACACTGCCTTAGAAAAGCAAATAGAATTTAAGACTTCACCCATCCTGCACAGTTACTTTTCTCCCTTCTCGGTTTGGCAATAAAATAAGACCATTATTACTCACACCTCTATTATGGAGAGTTTTTATCCAAGGTTCATAAGGCTGCAATCTCTCCTACTGACAGGTGGAGTGGTGGCTCTGAGGCTAGAGATCTGCACTGGCAATCAGAAGGTTGCCTGGTTCGAATCCCGTAAATGCCAACAGGGACTCTGCTCTGTTGGGCCCTTGATCAAGGCCCTTAACCTGCAATTGCTGAGTGCTTTGAGTAGTGAGAAAAATGCTATATAAATGCAAAGAATTATTATTATTATTATTAGAATTGTTTATTGTATGATGTATGTAGCTTCGTTTGCTGAGAGTTTTGAGATTGTTCTAAACAGTTCAAATGCAGCGATCAGAAAGGCATTCCAGCAGTTGTATGACTGGTTGTAAAAAAGAAAAAAAAACTCCAAGTTTCTTTTTATTAAGGTTTTAGGGAAATTCAATGCAAACACTTTACACAGAATAAGGAAAAAAGTTGATAATGCAGTACACACAAAAAAGTAAACCTCTTGTCTATGGTTGTCTCTAGGTTACATTTCTTAAGGTTTCTATCTGTTATCACATACACTAGGACCTACTGTACGTACATAACGATCAGAAAACTGTATGCCCTTATTGCCTAGTTGACTAACATTAACAGTTCATGTTTCTCTTTAGCTGTCTAACTTAATTCTAAAGTCTACTAGGGGGCTTCGCCCCCTGCTCGCTTCGCTCGCCAACCCCCATGTTTGGTTTTCCAGATACAAAATTTTAAGATTTTTTTTTCTTTGAATTGTTGCTATTTCATTAGTTTCACTTTTATTTCAGAACTTATGTAAAAACAGTATTTGGAATATTCGGAATCCCAATATGCTGAATCTTTTAAATGAGGTCACCGAGACATGTGTTTAATGACTTTGTCTGGTTAGAGGCAATGAAAACTGGAATTCAAAAGAGTCAAAAAAAAACCGCAGGCACGAAACACATGCACAGTGAGATACAGAATATGAAAGCAGAAAAAAACTAAAGTGCCAAAAAAAAAAAAAAAGAAAGTAAACATCACATTAGCACAAAGAAAGAGAAATTATTACTCGGAGCAGGCGGGCTCGTTTTTGTATCTCCGTCAGTTGTGGTCTTTCGTTTTGAACCCGTGCCTGCTTTGCTTCCGCAGTTTCAGATGCGCGTTGTAGGCGCCAATGTTCATTGTATTTGTCCATGCTGGCGCGTTTTTGTAGCTCCGTTAGTCGAGCTGTTTGGTTTTGGAGCCGAGACAGTTTTGCTTCCGCTGTTTCAGACGCGCGTTGTAGGCGCCTACGTTTATTTTCTTTATCCATGCGGGCTCGTGTTTATAGCTCCGTTAGTCGAGTTGGATCGTTTTGGAGCCGTGACCGTGACTCCATTAGTTATCTGTTGTTCACTGTTAGTAATATGGATAATTGCACTTACTGTTATACTGTTAATACTGAGCGTTTTCTGTGGTTGTACTGTTAATGATGCATCACTGTAATGTGATTTACATATGCTATATGGTTTGGACGTGTGAGGATGCCGTACGTTTAATATGGAGAGTTCTGCTTTCATTGATTCTATCCAGGCGGGCTCGTGGTTTACCATTCTCGGTTACTTTCACGCGCCTTCCGTACTATCTTTGTGGACCTGTGGGGCCTCCATAGGTGTGTTAGAGGCGCGTGGACCACACTGTGTAGTGTGGCCATTTAGTTCAGAAGCGTGTTGTAGGCGCATTCGCCTTTCGTACTTTCACGCGCCTTCCGTACTATCTTTGTGTACCTGTGGGGCCTCCGTAGCCTCTTCCGTTTGACTCTGGGGTGCAGCGCAGAACCCGCTTTTTTGTGTGGCTTTGTCGTTAGTCGTTAGCGATGGGCGCGTTGTTGCTTCATTTCTCATTCACGTTAGTTGAGCTCTTTCGTTTTTGGGCCGTGACTCCTTCGTTTTCGCGCTTGCGGTTTATGAGACGCCCGCTTTCGGCGCCTGCGAACTATGTCTCATGGTCCCATTGCCGTGTACCTGCGTCCATGCCTTCCGGTTTACCATTCTCGGTTAGTAATATGGATTCTGTTGTCACACAAAGCTAACAGTAAGAACATTCCATTACCTTTAACATATAAGGGGAGGAACAGAATATTTTATTCTCTATATTAAAAACACATAGTTTTCAAGTTGAAAACTAATCCAAAACCAACATAAATTTACCTTTAACCTTAACTTTAAGGATTTGGTTCCTATACATGTATTTTTAATTGCTTTTTTTTCAACTACTGTCACACTTGCGATACACATAAAAGTAACAATTTCATGATACTATAATACATAACAGGGGACTGTACTTTCTCTGGTCCTGTTCAGCCTATATACATCGGACTTCCAATACAACTCGGAGTCCTACCACATGCAAAACTTCGCTGACGACACTGCTATCATGGGCTGCATCAGGAGTGGGCAGGAAGAGGAGTATAGGGACCTAATCAAGGACTTTGTTAAATGGTGCGACTCAAACCACCTACACCTGAACACCAGCAAAACCAAGGAGCTGGTGGTGGATTTTAGGAGACCCAGGCCCCTCCTGGAGCCCGTGATCATCAGAGGTGACTGTGTGCAGAGGGTGCAGACCTATAAATACCTGGGAGTGCAGCTGGATGATAAATTGGACTGGACTGCCAATACTGATGCTCTGTGCAAGAGAGGACAGAGCCGACTATACTTCCTTAGAAGGCTGGTGTCCTTCAACATCTGCAATAAGCTGCTGCAGAAGTTCTATCAGACGGTTGTGGCAAGTGCCCTCTTCTACGCAGTGGTGTGCTGGGGAAGCAGCATAAAGAAGAAGAACGCCTCATGCCTGGACAAACTGGTGAGGAAGGCAGGCTCTATTGTAGGCATGGAGCTGGACAGTTCGACATCTGTGGCAGAGCGACGGGCGCTGAGCAGGCTCCTGTCAATCACGGAGAATCCACTGCATCCACTAAACAGTGTCATCTCCAGACAGAGGAGCAGCTTCAGCGACAGACTGCTGTCGATGTCCTGCTCCACTGACAGACTGAGGAGATCGTTCCTCCCCCAAACTATGTGACTCTTCAATTCCACCCGGGGGGTAAACGTTAACATTATACAAAGTTATTGTCTGTTTTACCTGCATTTTTTATCACTCTTTAATATTGTTTCTTTATCAGTATGCTGCTGCTGGAGTATGTGAATTTCCCCTTGGGATTAATAAAGTATCTATCTATCTATCTATCTATCTATCTATCTATCTATCTATCTATCTATCTATCTATCTATCTATCTATCTATCTATCTATCTATCTATCTATCTATCTATCTATCTATCTATCAAGATTTTACTACAGAATAACTACAGGGTTAAGTAAAAATGCTATTAATAAAAGATTCTCTGCTTAGCATCTGAATTTTCTATAGCAAGTATAATGAGAACTGACAGAATGCAGTTGCCATTCTTCTATAATATAGAAATGTGAATTTAAAAAAAATATATTATACAGTAGAGCCTGGTATGTACAAGAAAGCAAACACAAATGATTAATTATAAGTGCTGATGAACTGTAAGATCAGAACTGACAAATATCTTTGGTTTTTGAAAAATAAATAAAGATCCCACTGTAAAAATGCATGTTTTATTTTTTGTATAGAATTTTTCAAATAGAACTATAGTCACTGGTTGATTATGCTAATCCTTTAATTCCCAGAGCTTCTCGTGGTATTCATGTGTTAAAAAAGACAAAAACTTTTTTGGAAGGCTGCATAAAGCATGCTTGTTTTTAATACCTTATTTATGCTATAAAACTGATAAACTTTGTCATCTATAGAGGGAAAAACTGATCACATCCATCTTGAGGCTTTAATTAAAATCATCCCACAATTCAAAGGGTCTTTTCTTCCTCTTTTCAATTTTTGGCACTTGAACATTATTGTATGTGTCTTGATTAGTGAATCTTCTCTGAATTTTTCATCAGCTCTTCATATATAGATAGGGCCTGCTTATTGAAGTGGCAGCCTTTGGGTTTGCAAATCATATTTCCTTTATAAGCAGTATTCTTTCTCACCGCCTCTTTGCACAAGTTGCGCATCTCTTCAGTCTTAAGCTGTGCATTTATAGACAGCTATCTGTCTTGTCACGCTGCATTTCTACATTAACTTAAAGTGAATAGGCCATCTAGTCATGTAGCCTTCCCTGGATCAGAGAGTAGAGGCTTCTGTACAAACTGTGAGTCTGACCCTGGTGTGCAGTGTTAGATTACATGTGAAAATGCTTTGACTGCTTGTGGAATTTCCAAAGTGTGAATATATTTTGTGACTATTCTAAAGTTTATGGCTAGGGAACACAAGCATGTTTAAACCACAGTGAGGGGGGAATTTTGCTTTTTAGGAATGCTCAAGAAATATTATAACAGTCCCCTTCAAACACACACAAGAACTGCAAAAAATAAACTTCTGACTTGGGTAAAGATGTGGCAGAAATCACAGTGAGAGCTTTTAAAGTTATATTGCTGTTGGTATAAAGGAGCCCCAGGAGTGTTTCTTGACACACTTCTGCTGAATAATTCATTGGCTGAAAGTATTCAGTGTTACTGTGTCATAAAGAGGATGTGCAGCATTGTTCTTAATGGCACTCAGTTTTGTCTTTATTCTGTCCTCCACTTTTACCTTCAGGGGGTCCTGAGTACATCACCTAACTGAGAATGTCTTCTTAATCAGCTTGTTGATTCAGTTGGCCCCACTTGAAGTGATTTTACCAGCCTAGCACACTGCAGCACAGAAAATCACTCCGGCTATCACAGAGCTATAGAATATGTCAAGGATGTTACTACCTACATTAAAGGAGTGCAGGCTACTAACAAAAAAGAATCCGCTCTTACCTTTCTCATATAGTTCCAGTCTAGCCTGTCATTGATGTGGACCCCCAAGAACTGAAAGCAGTGAATCATCTCCACATCCACCTCCTAAATGGATATATCAGCTCTTTGATGTAATGAAAGTCAAACAATACCTCAGATTTGTTGGTGTTGCATTATGCATAATTCTCTTTACACAAAGAAACAAAGTTTTTCCACCTGACTCCTATACTCTTTTTCATTCCCCTTGTCAATACATTCCACAAGTGCAGAATCATCAGAAAAGTTCTGCAAGTGACATGACCTGGTGTTATGTTTGTTATCAACGGTGCACAGGCCATAAAAACACAGCTCTCTTCCTTGTGGTGCTTCAGTACTGCTCACATCCACATCAGAGACACAGTCCCTGAGCCTCACAAGCTGCGGTGCACTGGATAGACAGCCCATGAACAGAGATGGCTGGATGGTATAGAAGGCACTGGAGAAATCAAAAAACATAGTCTTAACAATGCTGCTAGCTTTATCCAGATGGGAATATGCCATGTGGATAATTGAATCTTTTTCAGTCTTTGTGTGATAGGCCAACTTAAGTGGATCCAGCTGGTCTACCACATATTGTACACATGCTGGACTCATATTTTACAGCACCAGCCTCTTGAACGTAAAAAAATATTGGACTCTATTTAGCTGGGGTGGATCTTCACATTGCTTAATACCTACTGTGCAGAGTCAAATTAGCACTTTACTCTCACATTTGCACTTTTCCTGAACACATGCTGTCAGTCTTTTCCAAAATAAGAATATGTGTGTTCTTTCATCTTTTGAAACTGTTTTAAAACACAAGCTTTCCTTTACTATTCCAAAAAAAAGGAGTTTAGTTTTGATAATTTGCAGACAGCAATAAATTCGTTGAAATGATAAACAAATGCATACCTTTATATTTTATATACAAGTAAAATTCTGTTACAACGAACTGCCAGGGACCTAAAAAATATTTTGTTGTAATGAATATTTCGTAGTAATGAGATTCTGTATTTGTCGCTATAGTGCTTTCTTAAACTTGCGTCCAGGCATTTGCAATCATTTCAATAGCTTCTTTCGCATTAATTTTAATCGTCTCCTGTCTACAAGTTATGCTGACAAGAATTTTTCTCAGCATTTCCTTGCGATAATACACTTTCAGGGTGCGAATGATGCCCAAATCCAATGGCTGAAGCACTGCTGTGCAATTGGGTGGGAGGAATTCAATGCGAACATTATCTAAATGCGGAAGCATGTTGTGGGCAGAACAGTTATCAATCAGAAGCCAAATCATACTTTTCTTCTTCTTCATATCGTGAGGTTTCTGAACTCTTTTGGGATCCCCCACCCCCACTCCCACCCACCCAACGGGAAGGTCACGCTGAAGTGCGTCCCGAAGCGCGATTACCGCATCTGTGTAAGATTGTTTGTCTGTTGCTGGGGCAGGGCAACAGCAGGCTCACAGCAGTGCAGTGAGGCGCCACAGAAGCAAATCCTAAAAGATCGAGGTTGCGCTATAAGTCCCTGTCTTGTACCCCAAAACACGAGGCTGAGTCTCAGTACTTTAGCAAAACCAGCTTTATTCAGCTTGAAACAGGAACAGCACAGTTATTTATTGTAGCAGGATCTGCCACTCTCCTATAAACAGACACAGCAGTCAGGCAGGGTTGTGGCCAGGTTAGTGGCCAAGTAATCCTGTTACCTGCATTTACAATGTTCCTTGCATCACCCATCGAGATCTTTTCCGTTTACTTTGGCGGAGAGATGCAGCAGAGCTGTGAGCCTGCTGTTGCCCCAGCAACAGATAAGCAGTCTTCCACACACATGGTGATTGCACCTCAGGACGCTCTTCGGCGTGTTGTCCAGTTGGGGAAGGTCCCAAGAGAGTTTAGAAACCTCACATTTTCTTGAATGAGTGGCGCATTAATAGGAATGTTTCTTGAACGAGCATCACTGAACCACATAAAAATGGCTTTTCTGACGTCTTCAACTGCAGCAGTTCGCATATGTTTGCAACCCGAGATTTTTCTTCTTTATTTGCTCGGTCTTTCAAGAAAGTTGACAGGGTTGATGGCAAAATTCCGAATTCACTGGCAACGTTTTTTTTTCTTTTTGCCGCAATCGAGAGCTGCAAAAATGTAAAGTTTTTATTTTTCTAATGTGAACTGTCTGTCGTTTCTATAGGAGGGTGACAATTAGTTAAATTCCAATGGATGTTTTTCAAATGTTGATAAGCGATAAGCAAAAGGTATCACTGAAAATTACTGAAAACAAAAACAGCAAAAAAAAAACAATACGAGGAAAGTTCGAAGAAAGAATTTTTTTACAGTGTTTCTGTTTGGGGATCTTTGTGCACAACTGAGCTATCTGCTCTGTGGATGATTCATTCAGACATTTCAATGTCTTTTGGGCACTTCGTTGTAATGAAAGTATCTGCTGAATGTACTTCGTTGTAACGAGATTTCTATTGACTCGTGTCATATGGGGAAACTGTCGGGACCATAAAAATACTTCGTTGTAAAGAAAATTTCGTTGTAAAGATATTCATTGTAATGGAATTTTACCTGTATATCCTTTGAAATGAATAGTAAAGCACAGTATGAAGGTGCGGTGGACTCCTGTGTTACTTTACAGCTGCAAGAGATTCCTTTTAAATATGGGCACTGTTTAAACTTTGCATATTGTCTATTGACAGTGTGGGCTCTTCTCTGGTTTTTCTCACACATCCCAAAGATGTGAAGGTTAAGTTGATCAGTGGCTCTAATTTAGGGTGTTGTGAGTATGATTGTGCTCTATGATAGACTGTGTGAACCACTAGGGGATGTTGCAGCATCCCAAACCCCATACACAAAAGCACAGGCACAGTTCCATTCATTGCCACAAATACCTTAATACAATAATATAACTGTCCCCTTCTGTACTCCACCCAGGTGAGTTTTATCCGACTACTCTTCTGAATCTGATTCCTTGGGTGAAGTGGAGCGGATTCCTTTATATCGGACTCAGGAGTACTTCCATCGCTATCACATTGCATCCGGAAACCACTACCGGGTCAGGTGGAACCTCCTAATGATAAGAAAATTTATCTCCAATTATCTCCCCCTAGTGGCATCCGAGGAACCCAGTGGAGTTCCCTACCAAAACTACAACTCCCCTGCCACTCTGCGGTTGCCCAAATGGAATGCATGCCAGAGGGATGTCGCCTATCAGTGTACTGAGGAAGCGCATGGGCCTGGGAAGCAGTTTCCCCATCCATCCATTATAACAGCCACCCAACCAGGAAAGGCACCACTAAGAAACCTGGTCGGGATGCCCATCTAACCACATCCCTGCATTAAAAAGGGCCTCCCAGCCAGGTAAGGAGCCATTCTTCCTGGCCAGGATGCCAGACAATGTATGCTATCTGCTACATTGCAACTTTCACTCCATCTAGGGCCATATTTTGAATTACAGTCAATTTGCAGTATAGGCTTTGGCATCCAATGTCCCTGAATTGGATTAAGCTATTGTGCAGATGATTAATTTTAACAAAAATGAAATTTAACATATTCTATTTAGCTTTTGTCTGGTAATCAATCCAGTAATTGTTCCTATTTTGTGTTTGATGCTGCTGAGATAGCCCAGTGATGAAAAATGCAGGTCCAGGAAGTGTAAGGATTTATCATTTAAAACACATTCTTCTTGTGGGACATGTCAATGGTGTCATATAACCAGTTTCACATGACAAGTTTTTTTTAGATATATGATACAGGTCTGATTTGTTTTACTTGCTCTGTAAACAGCAAAAAAACAAAATGAGTCTAAACCTTCAATCAGAAATGTGATGAATTTGGAGGCAGATTTTGATATGATTCCTATTCTCAGAATGTTACTAATGTTAGGATGCTGCCATGTTGACATGAATCCTTACATTGCATTGTTGACATGTACTGTGACATAAATATGTTGTCACATGACTTATTGTTTTTACACATTTGCACATTGTGGAAGTAACCCCCGAGGAAGACAGGAATAGTTCAATCAATCAACTTTTATTTAGTCACAAGATGAGTTCATGCATTCATGCGTTGCAAGACAGAAGAGTGCAGTTTCCTCTTTTCGATCAGCTTTAATACCCCCCCCCCCTTCCCCTTACTTATCAATAAGCATAATATCGTTTATCTACGCATTTCATCTTATATTGCGCAAACTGGCTAACCGTTTCTGTTTTGTGTACATTGCAGACGGGGCCCTAAAGAAGGAAAAGTCATCTTTCCTGTGTCTAACAGACGCATTCCTAAAGAGGAAGTTGTCCTCGGTCAGCTTACTACACCCTGTCTTATGACAGACGTCTGTATGAATAGCCTGTCGTTATAGCAAAACAGCTTTGCCAGCTTTTAACCCTTAGTAGCTTGCAAGCAGTTAATTTTTCTTTCACAACATGCCATTTGTTTTAAAGTACTGATTTTTTAAACATGGGCATCAGATATTCACTATATACTGTATGAAGTGGATCCATGATGAAAACATTGAAATATTTTGAGTATGCTGTGGCACGTGACAGCATATTTTTTGACAGTTGTGGGAAATACATGCATTTATTAAAATATAACCTGACTATATAAATCAATTTTGTGAATGGTGGTTATAAGCTAGAATTTACAATTAACAGACTGCATGAATGTTATGGGGAGTGAGAAGATGTTAATATGAAAACTGTTACGAATCAAAGTAATAGCATTTACTGTAATTATACTCAAATTCTGTAAAAAAAACCCACTTATTTATATAGAATGTTTTCACAGAGTGTAGCTCAAAGTGCTTAACAAAACATCAAAAAGAAAAGAGAAAAAAGAAAATGAAAGAATAAAAATGAATAAGTACAAAGGAAAAATAATTTTAAAAAAATCCATATAAGCTTAAAAACAGAGACATACTCGTAAAATGAGCAGAAAACTAGCTTCCTTATATACAATATCATTTTTTAAGTCTCTAAAGTTGAGTACGATGATAAGGTCAGATGGCTGGAAGTATCTTAAAAAAACAAAAAAAATCTCCATTTAAGCTGGGGAAAAAATCTGGAGGGGTTCCAGGGCCAAAAGACCACCCATTCCCCATTCTACTTAACATAAATGGCGTTAAGTTATTCCTCTTTGTTTCCAGGGTTCATCTGAAAGGATTCAATGCAGTCAATCTCGTGGACAGCTGGGGCACCTGCCTTTATTCCAGTATCACGTGAGGCTGCGCAGTGCCTCGGTCAGGTGGTAGTGGCACAAAATGCCACCACAGAAGAACCGGAAAACAAAGCAGAGAAATGTAGAGATTACTTATGACTGCAAATCCCTGAAGAATATGATGATTCTATGCCTATATGGTTGACTAAGAGTACAACTAAAATGCAGCTACACTACATCCAAATTTAAAAAATGTTTCTTTTTAGCAACAATAATATCTGTTTGATCTAACAATTTCTTATGTATTCCCAGAAAATATAAAAACAGGTGGTGGAAACTCCACATAAGATGTTTGTGACTGGCACAGGCTTCATGTTTCTACCCGTGTGCACCAGGCAGCAAATGTTAAACCCAACACTAAGGAACTACCTGAATGAGAATTGTGTTCACATTTCATATAAAATATCTGAAACATTAACACTACAGTACTTGAGCAGAGCATATTCACATGCAACATTTTGTATATTATACTCATGTGTGTTATTTTCCAGGCAGTCCAGATTTCTTCCCACATCCTGAAATCTGAGAGAGTTTAGTTTAGTAATTCTTAATTGGCCCAGTATAAGTGTGCCATTTATTGGGCTGATGTTCCTTAATTGTGCTTTATTCCATTTGCTTCCAGCAACAACTTAAAATAAATTGAATTAAAACAATATAATACTATCAAATTGTCATATTAATCAATTAAATATGAAATGGCAATTCCCTTCAGCTTCTTACAAGAAAAATTCTAGAAAACATGGACGGCATTATCATAGGCTCTGTCTAGTCCCTGTGGTGAGAGGGGTCCATGGCAGTTTGGTTTTCATTTTAAATAAAAGTGATGTACTCAGGCTTAGAGGGGCATAGGTTCACATGGTAGCATGGACGAGTGGCTCCAGAGTGTTGATGGGGGAATTGAACTGGCTATACATTCATGTGCAGTCGTGTTTGGTTCAACCAATTTCCTCCTTAGCACTGTGGGATCCATGATTGCTACACCTGCACCAACTGAAGGATAGAAAAGGAGTTTGGTCAGGAAATGGGGGGAAAACTGGAACAGAAATGGGAAAAGCAGAGATTGAGTTTAAACCGAAAGTAAGAACAGAAATAAAAGAAGGAAAGCAAAATCAGAACCGATCCAGTGTTATTGCGTAAAAGAGGCAGGCAGTTGGGAATGCAGCCGAGAAAGAAGAGTGTTGCCGCTGCTTGAGGGGAAGAGGTTGTGTCTGCTGGGTGCACCAGGATCAGGGGTGACATGCCACTCAGAGTGGCTCCCGCAGAAGACTGAGGAAGAGGAAAGGAGGACAGAGCTAGGCTTGTAGATGGGTTTGCTGCTGAAGGCCGGAGATGACAGCAGGAACAGGAGCCTGTTATAATGGATGACTGTGACTGTCGGTGGGCGTCTCTTATGTTTGAGCAGACCTGGTCAGGCAAGCAACAGACCTATGGTTTTTGAGGGGAAGCACTGTGATTCTTGGTTTTTTAAAAGGAAGGATTTTGATTCAATTATTTATGTTTTATTTGATTATTGGCTTTTAACCTCCACCTGCACACCTGTTTTTATCCTGGATTATTTATTTGTTTATTTATGAAGACTGCACTGCACTGTTTCTGCCTTTTTCTTTAGAAAAGCACCAAGTATTTTTTCACCTTCTACTGTTGTTCTGTGTCCTCATTGCCCGGCTCATCCTGGTCCTAACTATCAATGGACATAGGGTAAAGAGGAACATGCCAGTTGCAGGCACCCGGGCCATCACAGTGCCATACACATGGAAAAGTAATCTCAGTAAATGTTGAAGTCAAGTAATGAAGGGTGTTGTAGGAAGAATTAGCCAGACTGGTGAGAGATTTATACAATGATTAGGACAAGGGCTTGTTAGTTATGGAATAACACTCACACACACACACACTCACACACACGTACACACACGCTTTTTGTTTCTCTTTATTTAGTAACACAAACAACAAAACTTTAGGTTCCTTGTGCCAGTTTTTCCACCTTGCAATATCCATATCCAGTGGGACACTAACCTCCACTTTAGCACCACTTCAGTAAAGACTAGAACTTAACAAAACCTTAAACTTTGATGGAGACTTTATAGTCCTGCACTATAGAGAAAAGCTAAACTCTTCCATCTTCATCAAGTTGGGGTTTGTCATTAAAAATTATGTAGCATATACTGTGGGATTTGAAGAGTCACTGAGTTAAGAAGGCTGAGTTAAAGTGTTTTTGCTTGTGTTCACAAAGCTGTTATATTGCCTTTTGTGTCAGTGAAACAATGTGCCTTCTTCTCACTTGCCAGAATCATTTTCCTACTGTCTAGTTGTCTTTTATTCATCCTACAGTATATATTCTCCTTTTCCATCATTCTAGTGTATATTCTCTAAATCCTTAAAGCCATTAATTCCTAAAACTATCATCAGTTTGAAAGCTGTCACCATAGGAGGATCATCTAATGCAGGAGCAATTCTCTGAAGATTTGGAAAATCACTCAAATGGAAGGAAATGCATGAAACACATTCTGCCAGTAAGGTGCATTTGTAATTATTGGCACAGCATTAAAATCAAGATTAGGTGATTTCAGCTTGTCCTTGTACTAATATTTACAAAATTTTCATTTTTAAAATGAAAATAATTCTAACTTAAATGTTTTCATCCTTTCAATTAAAAATAAGTCAGAGCAAAAGCATGCATTTACTTAATGGTGTTCCCTTAACTGCAACCAGTGTGGCCTTTATGTTTTAAGGGTGTATTCTGCAGTTTTTTTTAAAAGACCAAATAAATGAAATTAATCAGAACTGATTATGTTATTAATTGATTAATCGTTTGCTTTATGCATTCTGAACCAACTAAATCCATAAGTATACAGTATATAATACAAAGATGTGCTCTGTTAGAAAAGAGAAAAATAATCAATTTTCATTTCAACACAGAGCTACATTTATTTCTCATGCACTGTAATTATGACGTTTGCTGTTACACGCAACTTTGCCTTTCTTAGGTAAATAGTGCTACCTCCAGAGAAAAGTTAAGAAAAAACAATGACCCCCCCCCCCCAATCAAAATGTATTTTATATCCAAGTACATAGTATGTTTCATAATGACTATTACCACATTGTGACTAATAAAAGTAATTAAACAACTAATGTTAACTGTGTGTAATATTCTTTGCATCAAGTACTATGATGAATCCCTTTAGAATGCTGAAGGAAACTTTTCTCACCCAACATTTAAAAAACCTACTATATATATTCTCATACACACTTCATTCAGTTTGGGGAGGGCTATGCTACCATCAGAACTAGGAAGAGTGCCAGTTCATTGCAGGATCCACTCACACACACCCACACTTAGATGGACCAATTTAGAAGCACAAAATCAACCTAAAACAAAGGAAAACCAGAGTAGCTGAAGAAAGAGCCAAACACACACAGAACATGCAACGCAAACTCTGCACAGGCTAAGACCAAAGTTGAAATCCAGAACGATGGACCGACAAGACAGCAAGGCTAACTGCGGTAACATCTAATGAAAAGATAAGTAACAGATATTGTTTCATTGATTAACTCATATAATGTTTATCATGTGAACTTTAACCTAATGCCAATGCCACACACAGAATTAAAAAAATTGTCAAAAATAGAAAATTTATACTCTGTGATTTCAGTGCGGAGGTTCACTTTGACATAATAATATCATTGTTTCTTGCAAGCTTTGTGATGTTTCTCATGCTCCCTGAACAGCCAGGATGGTTTTTGGCTCCATACAATTCTGTATTAGATGAAGCTTAAAGGCATCCTGAAAGCTAGAAGTCAGTGACAGAGAAATATTACAGAATCAAAGAGATTCTTTCAATATTTTTTGTAGTAGAAGAACAGTCAAGAAATAGATGTAGTGTTTTAGGACCAGTAAGGGTGAAATTAAATATGTTACATCTGAGATAGCGAATACAGTCATCCCCTCTTTTTCTGACTATTCTTGGTCTAATTTTTCGCTATAATGACGTTTTTTTAACCAACAGATTTGGTATCCAGGCTATTTTATCCCTTCCCATGGGCTCACCACCTGTGGGAGGGGCCAAGGAGGTCGGGTGCAGTGTGAGTTGGGTGGTGGCCAAAGGCGGGGGACCTTGGCGGTCTGATCCTCGGCTACAGAAGTTGGTTCTTGGGACGTGGAATGTCACCTCTCTGAAGGGGAAGGAGCCTGAGCTTGTGCACGAGGTTGAGAGGTTCCGGCTAGATATAGTCGGGCTCACCTCGACGCACAGCTTGGACTCTGGAACCAATCTCCTTGAAAGGGGCTGGACTTTCTACCATTCTGGAGTTGCCCCCGGTGAGAGGCTCCGAGCTAGTGTGGGCATACTTTTTGCCCCCCGACTTGGAGCCTGTACATTGGGGTTTACCCCGGTGGACAAGAGGGTAGCCTCCCTCTGCCTTTGGGTGGGGGGACGGGTCCTAACTGTTGTTTGTGCGTATGCACCGAACAGCAGTTCAGTGTACCCACCCTTTTTGGAGTCCCTGGAGGGGGTGCTAGAGGACATATCTTCTGGGGACTCCCTCGTACTGCTGGGAGACTTCAATGGTCACGTGGGCAATGACAGTGAGACCTTGAAGGGTGTGATTGGGAGGAATGCCCCCCCCCCGACCTGAACCCGAGTGGTGTTTTGTTATTGGACTTCTGTGCTCGTCACAGATTGTCCATAACAAACACCATGTTCAAGCATAGGGGTGTTCATATGTGCACTTGGCACCAGGACACCCTAGGCCTCAGTTCGATGATCGACTTTGTGGTTGTGTCGTCGAATCTGCGGCCACATGTCTTGGACTCTCGGGTGAAGAGAGGGGCGGAGCTGTCAACTGATCACCACCTGGTGGTGAGTTGGCTTCGATGGTGGGGGAGGATGCCGGTCAGGCCTGGTAGGCCCAAACGTGTTGTGAGGGTCTGCTGGGAACGTCTGGCAGAGCCCCCTGTCAGAAGTAGCTTCAACTCCCACCTCCGGCAGAACTTCGACCACGTCCTGAGGGAGGTGGGGGACATTGAGTCCGAATGGGCCATGTTCCGTGCTTCTATTGTTGAGGCGGCTGACCACAGCTGTGGCCATAAGGTGGTCGGTGCCTGTTGTGGCGGCAATCCCCGAACCCGTTGGTGGACACTGGCGGTGAGGGATGCCATCAAGCTGAAGAAGGAGTCCTACCGGTCCCTTATGTCCTGTGGGACTCTGGAGGCAGTCTTGTTCATGAGTGAGGGAAGAATGGAGCATGAGATCGACAGGCAGATCGGTGCGGCGTCCGCAGTGATGCGGGCTCTGCATCGGTCTGTCGTGGTGAAAAAGGAGCTGAGCCGTAAGGCAAAGCTCTCAATTTACCAGTCAATCTATGTTCCTACCCTCACCTATGGTCATGAGCTATGGGTAGTGACCGAAAGAACAAGATCGCGAATACAAGCGGCTGAAATGATTTTGCTCCGCAGGGTGTCTGGGCTCTCCTTTAAAGATAGGGTGAGAAACTGTCATCTGGGATGGGCTCAGAGTAGAGCCGCTGCTCCTCCGCATCGAGAGGAGTCAGATGAGGTGGCTTGGGCATCTGATCAGGATGCCTCCTGGACGCCTCCCTGGTGAGGTGTTCCGGGCACATCCAACCAGGAGGAGGTCCCGGGGAAGACCCAGGACACGCTGGAGGGACTATGTCTCCCGGCTGGCCTGGGAACACCTCGGGATTCTCCCGGAAGAGCTAGAAGAAGTGGCCGGGGAGAGGGAAGTCTGGGTATCTCTGCTCAAGCTGCTGCCCGCGCGACCTGATCTCGGATAAGCGGAAGAAGATGGATAGATGGATGGCTATTTTATCCCTAAAAAGCACATTTTATCAGTTGTACCACAGAGAAAAGTTTGAAGGTCGAGCAACGCCAGTACAGTATGCTAATTAATCAAGTGTACTGCTGTTAGCTTACATACATATGGAGCCATCCCTGCTCGTCTTTGGCCTTTGTTTGTTTTGCTAGGATGTGCTGGTGTAGTGGTTGCATTTATCACTAAATATCGATGTCAGCTAGAAAATGGCTCTAAAAAAGGTGGAAAAAATTAATTACCTCATACACAGTTTCACGATTAAGTGATTGATTAATGAATTTTTACATCTTGGAGAAATCCTGAGTTAATGGGTATATAAGTGTTTAAGAGTGCTATTTGAAACAAGTTCTTCAGCAAGAACATGAGGCATGGATGGGAGCTAATAAAGGATACATTTCTCACAAATGTTGTAACCTTTTTCTTCAATAAAAGATTCTTAAATGTTTGGAATGAATTACCAGATAGGGTGGTAGATAATTGTTTTTGGGGACCTTCAAAACTCAATTGCATGGTGTTTAGCAAGTATTAGATGAATGGAATTGAAAAGTTATGTTGGTCTAAAAAGCTAGTTCTCATTAAACATGAATGAATGATTTATCATTGTGCTCAACACTGACATCAGAGTTACTATCTTTTGAAAATAGTTTAGTTGATTTGTTCCACCAGTGTTTAAAAAATCCAATTAGGTTGAACTGGTTAATAAAATGGATGAATAGATGATTTCTTTTTTACTTAAACACTTATTTCATTTTTTTCGATTGTTTCATTATAAAGCACTAAACTATTCAAATCCTCAAGCGTTCTTAAGAAATTGATTTATAAACCCTTTTTCTGTTGATTTGTATTCATTGATACTAATATGCACAAAACAGCTGGATTCAAATCAGAACACATTAGGTCTTCACAGTCTGTGTATTTAACACAAACCCAATATTATACATGATGTATATTATCTGTATTGTTTAAGCAACTGAGATCCAGGAGCCTCATTTATAAAGCTTGCCTAAATACAAAAAGCGGCTCGAAATGTGCATACCTAAATTGAGAAACAGATATATTTCACTTTAGCTGTGGGTTTGCTACCTATACTACTACTGAGTATGCTGGAACATCTCCAACCACTCAGTCATGGATTTGTCTGATATTTTTGAGCCACCAAGTGTGGCTCATTGATACAACAGGTAAAGTACGTGGCTGGAATACAGGATACTGAAAGGTGCGCTTATGGCATTATGGTGATAACCTTATTAAGTAGAGATTCACTCATAGATTCAGAGCCTGGAAACACAAAAATCAAGCATTTTTAAAACATGAGTCTTACAAAACTCATGGGACAGCGCTTTGTAAAATAACGAGGAATGCCAAGTAATCTAACTGTTATGTAATGTTACTGGTCAAAATTATAATGGATATTATTTGGACATTTGTGCATTGAGATGGGCTGATGTCTTGCATGTATCATCAGCTGTTAGTTTATTTTTAAATTAGTATTAACAAAAATCATTCAAATAAGATGTGCAAAAAAATGATGACCTGGTTTACATTGGTATGACTGGACTTCTGAAATTGTTTTAAATTAATGTATATTTACCAATCAAACTCATATTAATATTAACAAAGCTGTACCCACCATTTTATAAAATTTTGCTGCCACTACTGATAGAAATACTCTTTTTCTGGATAGAGAGGGGCCAAATGAGATTACTTGTAATGAGAAAATACCTTTTTTGATTTGTGTAGGAGCTGTAAAAGACACTTAGCTGGGTGCAGGCCTTCAGGACAATCCAGGATAAACTGGAGGGACTGGACAGTATACAGTGTATTCCTAAAATTAGAAGTAGGGTTGCCGACCGTCCTGTAAAATATGGTATCATCCCGGAATTGGAAAATAAAAGATGTGTTCCATATTGAACTGATACAGCATGGGATTTATTTCATATTTCTGTACACATTGTGCTTTAAATGACCCCAAAAAAAAACCCAAAGGGGATCCCTATCCCCCTGACACCTGTCTATTATATTTTAATAAAGCTATATGTATTATAACATCAAGCTGTGGGGGGGGTGGTGGTGTAGGGAGTTGTCTCTTATTTTTCCACATTAAAGCTTGCAACGCTAGTTTAGTTTGAAGAAATTGTGAAGGGCTGTTGTCAGTCCAACTGAGTGTGTTGCTGCTCTCCTCATCTGGATAAATGAAGTGATGATAATGATGATTATTTTGTCTCACAAAATTACAAAATATAGAATATATAAATAGCTATAATAAAGATTTAGTTTACAGTAATCCCTCCTCCATCACGGGGGTTGCGTTCCAGAGCCACCCGCGAAATAAGAAAATCCGCGAAGTAGAAACCATATTTTTATATTGTCATGCTTGGGTCACAGATTTGCGCAGAAACACAGGAGGTTGTAGAGAGACAGGAACGTTATTCAAACACTGCAAACAAACATTTGTCTCTTTTTCAAAAGTTTAAACTGTGCTCCATGACAAGACAGAGATGACAGTTCCGTCTCACAATTAAAAGAATGCAAACATATCTTCCTCTTCAAAGGAGTGTGTGTCAGGAGCAGTGACTGTCACAGAGATAGAGAGAAAAGCAAACAAATCAATAGGGCTGTTTAGCTTTTAAGTATGCGAAGCACCCGCGGCACAAAGCTGTTGAAGGCGGCAGCTCACACCCCCTCCGTCAGGAGCAGGGAGAGAGAGAGAGAGAGAGATAGAGAGAGACAGAGTTTGTTTTTCAATCAAAAATCAATACATGCCCTTCGAGCTTTTAAGTATGTGAAGCACCGTGCAGCATGTCGTTTCAGGAAGCAGCTGCACAAAAGATAGCAACGTGAAGATAATCTTTCAGCATTTTTAGACGAGCGTCCATATCGTCTAGGTGTGCGAACAGCCCCCCTGCTCAATCCCCCTACGTCACGATCAGAGAAAGTCAGCGCAAGAGAGAGAGAAAAGCTTCTCAGCCATCTGCCAATAGCGTCCCTTGTATGAAATCAACTGGGCAAACCAACTGAGGAAGCATGTACCAGAAATTAAAAGACCCATTGTCCGCAGAAATCCGCGAACCAGCAAAAAATCCGCGATATATATTTAAATATGCTTACATATAAAATCCGCGATGGAGTGAAGCCGCGAAAGGCGAAGCGCGATATAGCGAGGGATTACTGTATTATATAACAATATAATTTAGTTTTACATACCTATGGAAAGTTTACTTCCCTTACAAAGTAATTTTGTTGAAGGTGCCTTAAATTTTACTCTTTTAGTTAATCAACAATATAATGACATGGATATGATAAATAGAGATATTAACTGATGACATGCAGAATCTACACTGAGTTCAGAGTATTAAACACCAAAATTGTTTTAACAATATTACAGATTATCTATGGAAGACACTAACTGATGAATTTTCAGGAGCACACTTAAAAGGGCCAAGATGTAGTTAATATAAATAGGAAACATTGCCAGCAGATGACATTTCATGGATGCCACCCAGTGTCACAGCACACCCTTGTACCCAAGTCATATTAGGCTAATTTAGATTTGGCAGTTACCCAAACGGTTATGTCATTTATTTTTGGAAGTACACTACAGAATCTAATGAATCCCCTTATAAACAAAAGGAGAAGATGTATGCTCTGCACAGACAAGGACTGGAACCTGGGAACTGATAAATCATGTTAGATAAGAAAAAAAAAATCTAAAAGCTGTTGATAATACCACAGAATTTGCAACACAAGAATAATTTATCCTGTATTTTCTTTCTTTACACTGTATACCTTTAAAATTGCTCACTGAACTACAGCAACGAGTGCTAAAAATATCATTCAAATACACGTTATGTGCAACTGATTTACTATCAAGGGCAGTTTGAAAATGCAAGATAAACAAGTGATAGACATCCTAAATATGAGCAGAATACAGATTTAGAAAATAATTAAAGTTGTGTGGTTGTTTAACAAAATATAATCTCTTTTATAATGGAACAGGCCAGTCAATAAAATATGCATTGCCTGTGGATTACATTCATGTTCAACTAATGTGCTTCAGAAACCTACTGAAATTTAAATCTTGAAAAATAAAACATGCAATTTAAACTTTGAATAAAAGAAAACAATGTTCAAAATGTAAAGCGTATATGAAACGTGAATCACTTTAAAAAAGAGATGGAAACGGTTTCTCAAATAAATTTTTCTTGATTTCACCACCGATTACGAACATTACGTTGCATTTTTTATTACTTTGAAAAGCCATTAATATAACGATAGTGCACCCTTTGGTTGTATTTTAAGGTTGAGAGTACATTAAAAATGAGTGTATATTTCCTCATCAGTTTTCATTTCATTTTAACTTTGTACAAAATTCACAAAGTCATCAAGCACTGTAAGGAAAAATACTTTTACATAAATCTGTAAACTGCCTCAAACTGTACCTACCTGTTTAACTAAGCCATCCAGCACATTACAAAGAGAACGATGAGATCATAACAACACTGGGCAACTCCATCCATCCATCCATTATCCAACCCACTAAATCCTAACTACAGGGTCACGGGGGTCTGCTGGAGCCAATTCCAGGGCGCAAGGCAGGAAACAAACCCCGGGCAGGGTGCCAGCCCACCGCAGGGCACACACACACACACACACACACCACACACTAGGGACAATTTAGAATCCCCAATGCACCTAACCTGCACGTCTTTGAACTGTGGGAGGAAACCAGAGTACCTGGAGGAAACCCACGCAGACACGGGGAGAACATGCAAACTCCGCACAGGGAGGACCCAGGAAGCAAACCCAGGTCTCCTAACTGCGAGGCAGCAGCACTACCCACTGCGCCACCGTGACTGGGCAACTCATTTCTTTAAATGTTTTTCTTCCTGAAAGATTTTTGGTGATTATGATAGACAACTTTCAAGCTGAACACAAATATATTTTTGATTAGCTTTATCACACAAAAATTTAGAGAAACATGAAATTGGCCTCTATTGAATTAGGCCTGTTTAACCCCTTAATGACACCGATACATTGCATTAGTATAACTGAGTTAAAAATGTTTTGTTTCTGATTTTAATGTGTAAACATCTGATGCTGTTTGTTTTGGTGTCCAAAAATAGTCGACCAGTACTGATGGATTCCACTTGCCCTGATGCTGCTCCTTTATTGTTGCAGTGTCCTGGTCAAACCTTTCGCAATGTTCATCAATGACTGCTCCATGATTAGCTGAGAAGTGTGAATGCAGAAAATTAATCTTTAGCAACATGTTGCACTTCAATGTTTTACATGTTTAAAGCATGTTGTCAACTAGGTAGATGTATTTTGGTGCTTTATAGTTGCCAAGAAAGTTCTCATCAACATCTTTGAATGTCTTCTACGCGATTTATTGCAGCTCCACTAGCAGATGTTCGAACCGCTTATCATTGATGACATGTCTGATTTGTGGACCTATAAAAATTTCTTTCTTGATTTTGGCATCAGTCAGTAGTAGAATCATCTCTCTCAGATATTGAAATCTTTCTCCTTCCTTGTTCCTCGCTTTACCAAATGTTCCATCAGTCCATCAGTTCTATAGAAAGAGGAGGCAAAAAAGGCATGTAGTGTGCTCTTATGGTTAGGGTTTTGGACTTTAAACTCTGAATTTGTGGGCTCAAATCCAGCTACTGACTGTTTGTGACAATGCGCAAGTCACTTAACCTGCCTGTACTCCAATTAACAAACCTAAAGAAATGTAACCAATTGTATCATAAATGTTCATTGTCCAATCTGTGTGTCGATTGGTGCAACTGTGTCTTGACTTTGTTATGCAAATAAATCAAACTTACTTAAGACTGTCACTTTGTTTTAGTCTTTTTGTAGTCTTGAACTGAGTGGTTTATATGGCCGGCTCCCTCAAGCTTGTTGTAATAAAGACGTCCATCTTTGGAATC
Organism: Erpetoichthys calabaricus; assembly: GCF_900747795.2. NCBI lineage: Eukaryota > Metazoa > Chordata > Cladistia > Polypteriformes > Polypteridae > Erpetoichthys > Erpetoichthys calabaricus. Next base: position 71,227,465 of record NC_041407.2, read on the forward strand.
ATTAACTGTACATTGCTTGTTCTGCATGCTAGTATCCTTCTCCATGTCTTCAAATGTGGATTTTTTTTTTTCACTTCATGATAGCACCTATCATATTTGAAGATGTAAAAATATTTGTTTTTGTGAGGTGTTATGTATTACTTTAAACCCTTGGCCTTGCAGTAACAAATTTTAATTCTTAATTATAGATTAGGAGCTAAACATGTTTCATTAGTAATAACTGAGACTGCCTTTAACCTATAAATTAAGAAATATTTTAAAGAGCAATGAAAATATTTTTCTGTAAATATTGTTACATTTTTATTTTCTTTGAAATCACAACTCTTACATAAGTACAATACATTGACTTAATTTCTTTCAGAAAGTATGTGCTCAGTCTACAGTAATTAATGCCTTGTCTATATGAAAAATACAGAAATAAAAAAACAATACTCCCAAATGGAAAATACAAAAAATATTTCATTAATATTTTTCTTAATTTATTTTAATTGTCCACAAATTGCACACATGTTAAATGTATGAAACTTAACATAGCCCCAGAACCATAAGTGTAAGGGTAGTTCTTGACCTTAGGAAGCAGAAAATGTTAATAACGAAGACTTCCTAGAAAATGACTTTTTCCAGCTACAGTAGCTTTCATTATGTATGTGTTAACATCCAATTCTTCACTTGTGGCCATGTTTTAGGTGATATTGGTTTCTGAAGGACCTGCATTGAAGTGTTTAGAGAACATTTAAAGCCAGTTGTAGTTGAGTCTAAGCCTGAAGAAGTGGTCTCAGATAATTCAGCTGTTTTTCAAGAATAAAAATTAACAAAAACAGACGGATAAATCCAACTGCTTGATGTCTTCTTACAAAATTAGAAGTGGACCCCGGGCGCTGAAAGATTCTGAATGGTTATTTGCAAAAGACAGACTGGAAACTGATATTGCATGGGGATGGCATAGAGGAACTCAGATATTGCGTCACCGGCTGTTTTAACTTCTGTGTCAACACTACCTTAAAAAAAAGTGTGCAGCTTTCCAAACAACAAGCCCTAAATTACTAAAGAGCTAAAACATTTCCTGAATGAGAAGCAGAGAGTATCCAAATCTGACGTCAAACAGGATCTGAAGGATGCAGAGAAAAAGATGAGTGAATGGAAGAAAGCTTACAGAGCTAAAATAGAAAGCAAACTTACTCAGAATAACATGAAAGATGTTTGGCATAATTTTTGGACTCAAGCATTTCAGGTGCTGGAAGGGGACATGGACAAAGGTAGTGTCCTGAAATAATTTTTAATTAAATTGTCACTTGCTCCCACCACCCATCTTCTTCGAATGGTCTTTCCTGTACAATATCCCTACTGCATCAAAAATTCCAAGTATGTATTTTACTCCTACCACCTCAGTTGTTGTGGCCAGCAATGAATCCACCTCTCACCGTCAGCATGACTTTTTCATAATTGCTGACCAAGTGAGGACACAGCTAGGAAGACTACACACAGGAAAAGCAATGAGAATGAACAGAACTAGTCCTTGAATACTTAGACCTTTGCTTACCATCTGTTACCTGTTCATTCTGTCACTAAAGCTCCAGAAAGTGCCATTACTGTGGACATCATTCTGTAATCATCTACTCATGAACGATCCATTCAATCCACTGTAGATTGCCTATTAGTCAAAGTTGGAGTGAAGATTCATTTATCTGTCTGCTCCACAGGGCTTATCTCCATCTGGACAAAGAGGGCAGCGCTGTGAAGATTTTGTTTTTTGATTTTTTCAGTAAGTTCAGCTTCATTTAGCCATCCCTGTTAAGGAGTTAAGTCTTGCAGCCCCCTTATTTCTCCTTAGGAGTCTGCAGTACTTTAATGTGGCTAACAAAATTCTTTACATATTCCATAACTCTGTGATAACCATTGTGTTTTTCTACACTGTAGGGTAGTGGGCCAGCAAAATCAATTCAGAAAATACCACTGTATCAACAAGCTGTTTATGAATGCCGGCTTATTTATGGCATGCACTCTCGAATTGATGGAGATGGTAGAGGAGGAAACAATGAAAACAAGATCGATGGCCATTATGAACAATGCCGTACATGCTCTTAATTCCACACTGCCATTGAGTACTTTTATCCAACACATTATTCAGCAGAAGTATGGCAAGAAACACTACTGGGGCTCCCTTATACCAGCGGCAATATGGTCAGAAGTCTTTTTATTCTTTTATTGTTGTTCCTGTGTGTGTCTGGTGGGGGAGCAGTTTTCTTGGTGCTATCTATCTATCTATCTATCTATCTATCTATCTATCTATCTATCTATCTATCTATCTATCTATCTATCTATCTATCTATCTATCTATCTATCTATCTATCTATCTATCTATCTATCATGCTTTTTCTAAATATGTTATGTTGGTATAATAAAGGTGGATTTAGGGATGGTCAATAAAGTTATATTTTTAATAGGCAGTCCACAGATTTCCAATGGGCACATTCATACTTTTAGAGGAATAAAATAAAATATTTTACAAATCACTACCTGTAGCCTTGTGCTTACAATGGTTATATAAAAACAGTACTACATAACACTGCACTACATTTGTTTGACAAAAATCAATTTGCTGCTGACTGATTGTTACATTTATTCTTCAAATAAACTTTACCTGAAATAATTCTGCCTTTTATTTTCTAAATGTCTAGGAAACACTGAATTCCTAAAAGTAATCAAAAGAGCAGGATCATTTGCTGTCAAAGATCCAGGGACTGTAAGAACAAATTGATCATTTTACTGGAATAATTACTGTTTTTACTGACTTCTCTATGTCAGTGTTAGCAGTCAAGAAGCAATTTACCCTATACTGTTTTAAATTTCTGGACAAAATTGAAAAGAATTCCATTACAATGTGACTATCTTAGTTTCATATGGGTCTACCCCAATGTGTAGCGTATTTGAATCTTGTTTCTTTTTTATTTTCTTTGTTGTTGTGTTTCAGCTCTTTTGATATCTGTAGCAGGCTTCTAGAAATGTTCTACCAGTCCATAGTAGTAAGTGCATTGTTTCCTACTGTAGTCCTCCAGGGAAGCAACTAGAATTCAAAAAATGCACAATCCCTGCAAAAACTTATCAGGAAAGCCTGGTTCATCACAGGGCTAAACCTGGACTCACTGGAAGCTGTTGTGGAAAAGAGAATGGTGGCAAAATTGGATGTCATTATGAAAAATCCCCTCCATTCTCTCCTGGAGGCCCTCTGTTGAAGCAATTTTAGCCACAGGCTCATTCTTCCAAAGTGTGCTAAGAAACACCTCAGAGGATTTTTTCTGCTGGCTGCTATCAGGCAATAAAATGCTTCCTACTGATGTACCAGATTTATACCCTTTAATTTGCTTTAATTTGTCTGCAAAATATACAGATTGATTGATTGATTGTATTATTTGATTTGTGAGTCTGTATCTGTTTTTTATTTTTATATTTCTAGTGCTGTATGCATTTAAATTCTCCTTGGGATTATTAACCTTTCTCTAATCTAATTTAATCTAATCTATAAAAGTTAATTTTGCAGTTTTGGCTCCCTCTTTTAATTTAGTTAATTATTTTCAATGTTAATTATTAAGATGTGGGGCAAGACCCAGATTACGTAGCTGACCTTGTGCTGCCTTTAGGCTTTACGACAGCACCTGTGGTTTATATTAAGTGGTTGCTGCCACTTTTCAAGAGCAGAGTCATTGTTATGAATTGGAGCTTACTCCACAGCAAAACAGGCGAGTCCTCCAGAAAAAGCTAGTGAGTAGAGGTCTGCACTCTTGCTGGATTACTGTGAGACTTGAGGGACCCAATGCAATTGCTTGCGACATAGAGGTGCTATTCAGTATTGGCACCTGTGCTCCAGCTGGTGGGAGCTAGGGTGTGGGAAATAAAAATTACATTTAAAACAGAATGTATAGTTCATTCATTCTCTCTCTCTCTATCTATCTGTCTATCTATATGTATGTATGGTACATATGGTATATGGGGGCAGTGAGGTGCACTGACTTTCTTTCTCAATCCCTTGCAGACCATCCGCAGGAAATCCCACACGCTTCCAGCGCCTCTGATTACATCACTTCCTGTCTCGGCAAATATTTGACAACCTACCTCAGTTCTGCTTTGGACTCAGACCTGTAAACAAGTCCTAAGAATTACCCATTTGGAACGAGGGAATAATATACAGGTGGCTGCCCCAAACCTTTTTTTGATGTCTTTTGCTCGTTCTTGTAACTATATATATATATATATATATATATATATATATATATATATATATATATATATATATATATATATATACACACACACACAGGGTGAGTCAAAAGTATGTTAATGTTGATGGTACTGCTATGTATATACTTATATACAATTTCTGTGGACAATTTATGTGCCACATATGGTACATATGTTGAACATGTTGGTGAACAGGTTGAGACATTCCTGTTTTGTGAATAAATTGTTTCCACCATTTAAGTGTTAACATAATTTTGACTTACCCTATGCTGTATATGTACAGTGTATATATATACTGTATATGGTGCTCCTTATATTCAGGATCTTGGGAGTATTTCCGGTGTTGCATCCACGTGACCCTGGAATACTTCCGGGTATGGCAGGAGCCCTATACAAAAGGGCTCAACATTCTCTGCAGCACCCCCTGGCAGACCCCACGGAACCTAACAGGGCTGTAGTGTACTCCAACTCTGAGCATGCTCTGCAGGAATCCGTGGAAATGTGACAACCCAGGGGGTCTGCTGACTAATGCTTCGGGGGATGCAGTACCCTTCATAAGCTACCTCCCCTTGTCCTTCCATTTGGGAGACGGCCTGGCTGGGCAAGAATGCCGGCTGCATCTTAGAATATATATGTTGGTTTACAATTGTGAGTACACAAAACATTGAGTTTATACTTGTATTATTATTTTATTACTTGTTACATATGACATGTATCTTCAGTGCACTTTTCCTTTATGACATTCTTTTGAGTTAATTAAGTTATTACAATAATAATAACCTGCATGTCCTTGCACATATGTAAAACCATAAACCTTCACTATAGGCAACACCTCATTTGCATTGGCCAATGAAAGTGATCTGTGAATAGCCAGTACCGACACCTAGCCCTGCCTTCTGTTGCAGGCTGTGCCAGGGTAGTCTAGATCAGTAGATAGGCAGGAAGGCATAAGACACTTCCTCTTACTGACACCTACTGTAGTGTGTCGTTGTAGAAAACATTGACTTACACAGTGTGACTGGCATTCTGAATCACAAGTATTACCATAGTTTGGTTTTTACATCAGCAAAAGGTGACTACTTTGATAAATCAAAAATGTGAATACAATTTTGTACACTTAATGATTGCTTAGCTCATTTTTTATTCACTATTGATTATTTGATCTATTACTTATTTGAATTTGCAGATGATACAAAATTGACAGACATTGATGAGGCAGCAAAAAAATTCAGACAGACTTTGACCAGTTTCAGAAAAAGTTATTTTGTGAAAAGGGACGCTATGCTCAGAATATATAATACACTAGTGAGACTAGCATCTAAGTGCAATGTGTGCACATCTGGTCAGCAGACTATAAAAAAGACATAGCAGCACTTGAAGCTGTGCAGAGCACATCAACCTGGTACATACCAGGACCTAAGGGCATGTAATACTCTAAATAGTTTATAGAATGAAACCTGTTTACAGTAGTCTCAAGCAAAGGAGACTGCATAGGAATCGTTTACATTTTTAAAGGCATCAATAAAGTAGATCCAGCAAGAATTGTTTGCGCTTAATGGTGAATCATGTACTTGAGGACATCAGTGGAAATTAAGGGGAAGTGCATTTAGGACTTAAGCCAGAAAGCACCTCTTTACACAAATAGTTGTGGGAATCTGAATCAAACTAAGGAGCCATGTAGCTCAATCAGAAACCTTGACAACCTTTAAGAAGTATGTGGATGAGATATTGGGACAGCTTAGCTATTAGCTAAACAAATTAGCTTGATGAACTGAATGGTAATCTCTCATTTGTCACTTGGGTTCTTATAAGAACATTTAAAGGGACAGAACACAAAAATACACATGACAGAAAACACTTTAAATAAGTCATATAATCAGTTAAAAAACAACAAAAGCAACATTAAAATGCATAAACACATGTAATACCGTAGCAGGCAATGATTAGAATTTACTGCATTTTTTTCTTCTTCTCCTGTGCTCTTTTGGATTACGTTTATTGGTCTTCTGACTTTTACATTTTTTTTTATTTTGATGCTGTTTAAAGATATTGTTTATAGAACTGAGGAAATTTGTTGTATTACATTTAGTTCTTTCATTATGTGTGTTTTGTTTTTTTTTTAGTTTTTGTCTTTCAAATGTTGTATTGTGATTCTTGTATTTGATGTTTTGAATTTCTGAAATGACCATACTCTTTTTCAAAGTGTTTATTTTTAATTTAATTAATTCAATTTAATAATTAATTCTTTTGTTGGAATGGCCAGCTTTTTCATATTGTTGCTCTCTCCTTATGTCACCTTTTGGGCATATACTCTTAACAGCAACAACATTATCTTCCACCCCTTGAACATTTTCTATCCAGTTCTCCTACTGAAAGTGTAATGATTGTGACCTACAAATCTCTACAGGTGCAAAGTGGAGTCCAACCTATTTGACTGAAAAGAATCCTGGTATGACACCAGCTCAGCTCAGAATTGTAAAGTAATACAGAAAATGGTAATGCCAGGACAGAGTATTACTAGCCCACAGCTTCCTTCTGTTTGAAACAGATAAAACACATGCTGCCTCAGGAAGAAAACTGTATTACTAAAAATTGCAGCCATTATACACAGTAGCTTTTCCCTAAAGAAAACTGTTCACGACCATTAGCACTTATCCCACTGTATTCGTGTAGTCTACTCAACAGCCACTATCTATTGTGTGTATTACCTGATGCTGTGATTAAAGTATGATGTTAGATTCACTAAGGCCAATTACGTACTGAATAACTTTGAGTTTCAGAGCATGTCACGTGTATTGACTAGAGTTGTTTGATATCACGATCTTCATGATATCATATTAAATTTGTATTTAATAACACATTATATGACTCCCTCACAATTTCTCAGCATAGTTTCAGATTTCTTATTGCACCACAACCATATTGTGAGGTTGACACATTTCAGCAGCCAATCAACATGGAGCAGACCAGAATAAAAATTGGTACATTTTGTGAAAGTAGACAAACAACAAGTAGAACAGCCAGGTACGAGCTGCCACAGCTATTGTTGTCTGTGCTTCCTTTGTAACAAGCAAAAGAGATATAGATACATTGTAAAATCTGGAGAAGATCACATTTGTTTCGTCATGGACAACAGGGCTGTACTATGCTAAACTGCCTGAGTGCTCAATGGCTGACAACATTCGCACATGTAGGTGCCTGCCCCTATGACTTTCAACAAAATTACTCACTTTTGATATCTGTCATGGTTGGGCACAGGGTGTTATGACTAAACTGCTGGAGATGTTACACCGTATGACTGGTGGTCATGGGGCCAAGCTACAATTGTTTGCAACTTGTTAAGATTCATTAAGATTGTGTAAATGAAGGTGTCAAACTTGCATGTCAAGGAAGTGTTTTGTGGACTCTATGAAGGTAGTACATGATGGGATTAAGTGAGGTGTGACACAGTCGTTAACTTCCTTTCCTTCTTTGAACCTTGTATGGAGGAGGACGAGTGTAAGAACCTCTTTCAATTCAATTCAATTCAGGTTACTTATGTATGTAAGTCTTTACTAAGTGCAGCATTTATTAGAGAACCAGTGTGTGACAAACAGACCTTCATCCAGAGCCTTACTGGAAGGCACGTTGGTCCAAACCACACTGTCCTTTTATGACATAACTTTTTCATCTTAACAGCATTGATGTCCATAATGGATATTAACACTTCATCTGTGTGTTTTATACTTACAAAGGCTACAATGGAAAATCGCTGGAAAAACCATGCAGTGTGACTGGGCCTAACGGAATATGTCTGTATCTATTGTGCTACAGCAATAAATTTGAACTTTAACTTGAATTTATAAGCAGAATGCATTATAACAGTAATTCATTAATTATACAATATATCACATATAGAGGATATTATTAGATTTAACTTATTCCAGCCACAAAGAAGCATTCATGTACCATAAATAGTACTTCTGATTAATTTGAATATATAATTGAATGGCATATATACTGTTCAAAAACATTAAGGGAACACTTAAATCACACATCAGATCTCGATGAATGAAATATTCAAGTGGAAAATTTTTACTCAGTAATGCAGTACTATGTAATTTATTGAGAACAAAACGTTGTAACAACGGTCAATGGAAACCAAAATCACTAACCTGAGGGCTGGATTCAATATCATACTGAAAATCAAAGTCAAAAATTGAATTCACAGACTGATCCAACTAGCGTGAATTTTATCACGCCAATTCAGTAGTGTGTACGGCTCCCACTTTCCTGTATGCATGCTTCTGATGTGACTGAGGATGGTGTCCTGGGGTTATCTCCACCTAGATCTCAATCAGAATCCTGGAGATTATATGGTGCTACTTGGTTGCATTGGATGCACCAATAAATAATGTTCCAGAGGTTCTCAATTAGATTCAGGTTTCGGGCCAATCAATGGTATCAATCTAGGAACGGCATAACACTCTGCTCACATGAGGCCAAGCACTGTCCTGCACCAAGAGGATCCCAGGGCTCACTACACCGGGCTAAGTTCTGACAATGTCTCTGAAGATTTCATCCCAGTACCCAACAGCAGTCAGGGTACCGCTGACTAGCATGTGGAGGTTTGTGCGACCCGCCAAGGATATGCCTCCCTAGGCCATCACTGACTCATCACAAACTTGTCATGCTGGATGGTGTTGCAGGCTGCATAACATTCACCAAGGCATCTCCAGACATTTTCACATCTGTCACACGGGCTCAGTGTACACCTACTCTTATCTGTGACAAGAACAGGGTGCCAATGCTGGAGCTGGCAATTGTGGTATTCTCTGGTGAATGCCAATCGAGCTGCAGGGTGATGGGGAGTGAGCACAGGTTCCACTAGAGGAAGTTGGGCCCTCATGTCACCCTCATGGAGTCTGTTTCTGACAGTTTGAGAGAAACATGCAAACGAATGGCCAGCTGGAGGTAATTTTGTAGGGCTCATCCTGTTCCTCCTTGCACAAAGGAGCAGATACCAACCCTGCTGCTGTATTGATGCTCTTCTATGGCCCTATCCAGCAATCTTTGTGTAACGGCTTGTCTCCTGGTATCTCCTCCATGCCCCTGAGACTGTGCTAAGAGACACAGCCCACCTTCTTACGACGGAATGTATGCATATGCCATGCTGGAGGAGATGAACTACCTGTGCAACCTGAATTAGCAACAGATACCACCTCATGCTACCAGTAGTGACAAGGGCCCTAGCAAAATACAAAACTAGAGAAGAATCAGTCAGGAAGGTTAAGGAGAGAGCAATTGTCTGTGGCCACCACCTGCAAAACAATTCCCTTTTTGGGGGGTGTGCATCTGTTATCAATTTCATTTGCACCAAAGAAGATGAAATTGATTCACAATTGCTTGTGCTTCCTAACTGAACAGATCAATATCCCTGAAGCTTAGTTGACTTGGTGTTAGATTGTGATGATTACATGTTCCCTTAATTTTGATCAGTGTATTATGTATATTTTGGTATTTGGGATGCTTTTCAGAACAGTGGAGGGAGGTTTATAGCAAACATTTTGCTGCATGACAATGCTATTAAAACAAACAAACAAAACAACAAAATAAGGCGTTCTTTTTGGGTGCTCCACTAAATTACATATCAACAGCTGTTGTTTAATTGTTGTAGTAAAAGAAGGAAATGATTGCATTGGAAGTGAGCCCATATTTATTATATCACTTTGTCAACAACATTAAGCTAGAAAAGGAAAGTCATTTGAGTTGTGTTAGCATCTCCAACAGTTCTGCATTCTGGACCATGGTTGGTCATCAAGCAAATCTGACGAAGCGCTTGTAGTCTCAGTTTGAAGAAGTTTCGTGAGTTCAAAAAGCTAGCAGAGTCTATTTGTATTAATCTTCATCTCATGATATTTTTTCCACCTCTAATAAAGTGCCCAGACATTTTACCCTTTCCTTTCATGTGTTGTTTTCAGAACTTAGCCAGAACATATTTTGTTTTTGTGTTACGCAGAGACTGTCATACCAACGTGAAAAGTATCAGTTTTGCTCCATTGAGAGATCGGAATACGCCTAGAACAAGCAAAATCCTCGCTACTGTTGTAGCATCTAAAAAATAAGCCTGATGTCTACACCAGTGCTTGTTGTTATGGCAACCTGCTAAATTTGATCAAGCTTCCATTCATCAAGTATTTGCTGAAGAGCCACTTCATGGTTCAGAGCAATATGGCCTTTTGTAAAATACATAGATTTGAGGCAGCACAGATTTATTCACACACACACGCACACACACGCACACACATGAACACAAGAATGATGTGCCAGGTGTATAAAAGTGTCATTTTGACACAACTTCATTTTCCTAAGTTTTTAAATATTTTAATGTTTTTAAGACTATTCTGTTTTCTGCCTGTTTGCCATCTAATGCTTATAAGAAGACAAAGACACTTCTAAATTGATGAAGATGACATACACTCCTTGCTTACTACAAAATGTACTGTAGTATTTTTTTATCCTTAAACAGTGAAAACCTATATAAACTTCTTATAATTAACGTACAAATATCTGCATGCTGTCCAAAGCAAATAATTTGAGTGGCAACTTTATAAGGTCATTATAGGTTTATAGGGTTACTTTTGTCCTAAGTATTACAGGTAATTACTGACCCATTGTATTGAAATACTTTGGGAGGCTGGTGTAAGGACACATTAAATATTATTTTCCAGATAGTCTGGAACACCTCCAGTTTGCATACCATTATAGTCGGTCAACAGAGGGTGCTATATTCCTTGCACTTCATACTGTTCTTGCATACTCATGAAATCTGCTGTGAAAGAGTATCGTTTATAGAGTACATCTCAGCATTTAACACTGTTATTCCATCACCATCCTTGGACACTGAGGTAATAAAAAACAGCTATAAAAGAATACTGTTCGCAAAATACAGCTTAACATTTAACACTGTTCTACCTTCAAAACTGATCACAAAGCTCCCAGACTTGGCCACCCTCTGCATATTCGTATGAGCAGGTTAGCAGCATTTCCTCCTGCACGCTGATCCTCAACAGTAACCCCGAGACTGTCTAGAGTAGCAAGCTGATCCCCTCACTGTACTACTTGTTCACGTAGGACTGTATGGTCAGACACAGACCCATCATTAAATTTGCTAATGACACTACTTTCAATACAAGTGATCAAAGAGTTTAGGCGGAAGAGATCTGTCATCTGACATAGTGGTGCAAGGACAATAATTTTGTTTTCAATGTCAGCAAAACCAAGAAGATGCTCATTGACTTAAGGAAGCAGGAGATTACCAAACTCCTATCTTCATTGTAGTGGAAGATGTGGAGTGAGTCAGCAGCTTTACAATTCTAGGAGTCACTATCTCTGATGAACTGAAACAGGGATAGCATATCTCAGGTATCATCAGGAAGGCTCATTACAGCTTTTAATTCCTCAGATATCTAGGAAATGTCTGGTTATCTTGTCCTAAGCACACTAATATTGGAATTGGATACTAACCCTCACCTATTCTGTTTCTCTTCTCGGTACTCAAATGTGGCACTTGGTGCCACGGCCCACCTGCCAAGTTGTTTTGCCTGCCTAAGGTAAAGTCATCCCTGATGGAGGATCACAGGAATCGTGAGAAAGAGGGGTCCTTTCATCAGATTGGCTGTCCTAACACTGTTTCAGCCGTGAAATGGCCAAATGGGGGAGGCAGCTTGATGGATGAGGTCTCCAGGAGTCTAAAATTATCTAAATCTTATTATGTGATATCATCTACTGTTAAATTATGCTCTGTACTTCTAAAAAAATGTTAATTTTTTATTGAGGATTTGTTCTGTTCTGTGTATTGTATTGTATTGTATTGACCCCCTTCTTTTGACACCCACTGCATGCCCAACCTACCTGGAAAGGGGTCTCTCTTTGAACTGCCTTTCCCAAGGTTTCTTCCATTTTTTCCCTACTAGGTTTTTTTTGGGAGTTTTTCCTTGTCTTCTTAGAGAGTCAAGGCTGGGGGGCTGTCAAGAGGCAGGGCCTGTTAAAGCCCATTGCAGCACTTCCTGTGTGATTTTGGGCTATACAAAAATAAACTGTATTGTATTGTACTGTAATATCTACAGAAACACAGTGGAGACCATACCCAGGGTCAATATAACATTCTAGCATGGCAGATACTCACCTTTAATTCAGCAATGCACTAAAACAGTGTTGAACTCAGTTTAGAAGATCAGTGGTACAAGGTTACCATCCTCTCAAGACATATCTAACGAGCACTAACTTAGAAAGAATAACAATATCATTAAAGACTATACCCATCCTGCACAGTCACTTTTTTCTCTCCTACATTCTGGCAAATGATATTAAAGCATTAGCACTCACATCACAAGATTCACAGACAGCTTTTATTCTCAGGTGATAAAGCTACTCAACAGCCACTTGTACTAGCAAACATATAAGAGCGTAAAGGCTGATGGCTGTTTTTATATCACTGCATGTTATCTGGTGGTGTATTCACTGTCTATTATTTCTGTCATACTATTGTTACTACTCTATGAGAGGCAATTAAATTAAAATCTCACTGTATTGTGTACACATGGCAATTCACTTGAGCTTGGTCTGCCATTAAGTTAGTCCTGAATTTTCTTCCCTCAGAACAGAATTTGTCACACTACAGACTTAGTAAGGTGTTGTGAGTGCATATGGATGCTGGCCCGTGTCAACACAAATGTATCCCAAAGTTGTTGCAAATTAATTAGTGGTCTACCTCTACTCTAACTTGCTTGTTTAATGTCTTCCTATAGGCACTTGACTCAATTGAGATGTGGTAACCCATTACATTCATTTAAATTCCTCCCGTATGTTCAATAATCATTACAAGATTCTTCTATCATTATGGCTTGGATAATCATCCTGGTTCATAACCTACTAGGTGATTAGGTAGACTGCTGTCATGAAGAAAAGCTATAATGTTCACACTTCTTGTAGCATTCAGCAATTCTAGTAAACAGCCATCAGCAAAGCGATTTGTGCAAAATTGAATTTGCATTAAAACTCGGTGTTCCACCTCACAAAAAAAAAATAGTGTTTCTATTCCAGCAAAGTTTATACAATTCACACAAGGTGAAAGGTGGAAGAGTTTTCATGAATTAAGTCTGTCTGTTATTTAGAGGGAAAAAAATCAGCAGAAGTGTGTATGTCCTCACCTAGGATAGAGCTGTTTTAGGTAAAGTCAGGGCTGGGGTTGACGGTGGATATTTTCTGTGGGAAAAAAAACATAATGATATACACAAAGGTGCCTTTTGGTGTGCTTCTGTGTGAAAATATGCAGCATGCTACATTCTTTAAAAAGATGTGTTGCACTTCTCTAGGGTGAGGTGAATGAGAGGCAAAAAATAAATTGTTTTTACCTGTTTGGTATGGATTACGTGCTTTACACATCGGCATAGAAAGGAACACAGGTGAACAAGTGTGAGTAAGGCTTTAAGGAGCAACCCAAACCCCATAAAAAATATTTTAAAGCAACAAAAAACATTTTAGTCACTTTCTTGTTTCACAATTGCCAAATTGTCTGCAAAACAAACTTAGTGTCAGTTTCACAAAAATGGATACAAATTGAAACTTGTCTGTTTTACTTACCTATTTTTGTCTGAATGCTTGGACTAATAAACAGCCAAATCCACAGTTAATTAAAAGTTAAAAATGTACTTAAAGTATAGGAACTGTTTTAAATGTGCATTTTCAAGTGTTAATGCAGCCCTATAAAAGTTAATTTAATAATGCCAGATTTTTATGTGATGGCTTTGTTATATCCTGGGTCATTCCATCACTGTGAGTCAGTCGGAATCAGGACTCGTCGATCCTGGCTCTGCTTTTCCAATCTTCCAGTGTTTGTTTTCCTACGTCCATTACAACCACACCTTTTGTTTCAATGAAAGGCTGGAACTTGTCCTTCATCATCTGTCAAACTCTATCTATGACAAGGTACTATGAAATGCGCATTGTAGTATGCTATTTTGGAATCATCGAGTTACTCATCTGTTTTAGTTGTCTAGCTGTAGCTCTAAACAATTCTTATCAGTCTCTCATCTGTCTCTGCCATCCGCTTTCATCCATGATCTAATTCCAACCACAGAAGCACCATTGGCTAGATGTGTTTGTTTTTTATTTTTTAAATTTTCAACAAATCTGTGATTCTGACATGTGTGACATCAATAGGAGAACCTGTGCTTGATATGCTCATGTCAGTAAGTCTAGAAACTATTGCTGACCCACTTTTGAAGCTTTTTAAATTTTTTAACTTGCCATTTCCTTGGACATACACATGATATGTTGGTGCCTGTAACCGAGTGTCCAAGAAGACATAATATGGGTGGCTCCTTACCTGGTGTAACATAAGTTTAATATGTCACTGTCTTCTGTACAAAAATATTTTATAAATCTACATTTCTTTCTACTCACATGCACAGCTAACACAAAGCCAGATTTTGCACAGGGGCTCATCATTTAGAACTTCTAGGCAAGCATTAGAAGACAAGACAGGGACAACTGCAAAATGGGCATTGAATCCTATTTCTGTGGGTCAAACTCAGCATGAAATTGTATCCTCTCTTTGCCTTGTTTGGAATGGCATGATTCACCTAAGTGGGGGCCTGCACATGAAGAAAGAGTATAAAGCCTCGGAACATTGCCTGGTACACCTTTGAAGCCGACGGACGGATGGGAGATAACATCATCTGATCCGGAAAATCCTTCCAACGCAGAGCCAAAAATGGCAGACTCTATGAATCGGGCCCCCTCTCCTGAAGGTCTTGTTGTGGCTTCCTTCGTCTGTTATGCCGCGTAAACCGTCATTAAAGAAAGCTAAGTTATTTCTCCTATGTGATTTCTTACCGCCGTATCACTAAGGGAGGGGTATCGCCTTTTTATATTATATCTATATAGTTTCGGTTTATGCAACACGCCGCAATTACAAAAGAGCCCATTCCAACAAAGGAGCTAGCACCCCCTGCTGGATACACCAGGCCAAAATGCTGTTATAATTGAAGATCAGGGATGGATGGGTTGCCCAAATCAGGTTGGAAGGACAGAAAGGAACTGTCTAGTTTGAACAGATACACACCCTCACTCCCTCCCGATTCGTGGAGTGGCTGGGACTCCCATTGGTGCACCCGCACAGCAACCTGGGAGCTGTAGAGGTTCAGAGGTGCGGACTGAACAGACATGCTTGTGGTTTGGAGTCTTTTTTCCTTAGGCACTGTGCCACACATCCTACCAGGTAGGGTGGTTTTGTTGGCTTGCACTACATCTGTATGCCAAAACCTTATAACTCGTTCAATTACACATTATTGCATATATTACATTGAGCAGTGAAGACTGATCCTCCTCCATCATTCTGTCTTTTAATTCTCTCTATGCTGTATTCAGCAATGAAACGTGGCTTAAGGCTGAGGTGTTGTGCTTTAAAACATGAGGATGTCAGTTCATTCCCCAACACTCACCTAAGCCTCAGTGCTTTAAATACTTAAATGGACTTTAATGTATCTTGCTTTAAATAAAAGCATCAACTAAATAAATAAATATCTAGTCAGAATAGAGTATGACATTTACGTAAGCATTCTGAAGTAACAAGAGTTTTTAATATATTTATTCCAGTAGAATTTAAATTTAGCTTAAATTTAACAATGAGTAGACGAGCACCACATCTGATATAAGAATTTCCTAAGCTTGACCACATTTCATCTGCCTAAAAAGTGACAGCCTATCTGGAAATCCTTATGTGTGAAAAGCTGGGTGCATTGAGTGTAAGTTGAATATTTATCATTTTTAGCTTTTTAAACAGCTGCCAATAATCATCATCTGTAATCCTGCATAAAGGAAGTACACTGACATGTTAATAATGAATATCAGATCCAAATGCTATGAATAATATATGCATGTTTTTAGATATGAATAACAAATAACATCATGGCCTGGCAACTGTTTTCAGTTCCTCTTGTCCTGCAGCATCTTCAAAATCAATCAACATCACACGGGAGATGGATTCAAAATAGGAGAAAAAAAAGAGACAAGGGAGAAAACATTAAGGTCCAAATTTACAGAAAATAAGAAAAAGGATATCGATTTAACAGTGTAAATTGAGATATATTCATAATGAACACATTGCCTTAATTATTCAGGTACATTAGTTAATAAACACAGTATAAAATACTTGACATCTTTAATGTAACAGCAAGAGAAATAAGAAAGGAATTGCTTCAGCCTGGAGTCTAAAAATAAATTGAAAATTATGTATTAGTGAGCAGTTACTGGAAAAGAAAATAAGATTAGAAATTATGTTTTAGCTGTAGCCATACTCTTAGCTAGGAAAATAAAAAGGGTGTTACGTAAAAAAATCTAAGGAGAATAAAATACTTATTTGAAAAAGATGGAGTGGCCAGAGGACAATCACAAACTGTCACACTTGTAGTTTGTGTACTAGCATAACAATAAGTCTTGAATTGCATGCATTGTTACCGTATAACCTCTGTCAAGGTGGGCTGTAGGTAAATATATATTTTCAGCCTATTCTTTTATTTAATTAATTTATTTTTATTTATTTCCATTTAGTCTCTTGCACGCACAATATATCAACCTTTCTTCTCTCAATCATATCTGCTAACTCTCTCCCCTTACCAGTCATACTGCCAACATTCAAAGTTCCTACCCTCAGTTCCACTCTCTTTACTTTCCTCCTCTCCTCCTGCCTCTGGATACGTCTCCTCTCTCTTCTTCTCCTTCTTCTTCTTCGGCCAACAGTAGCCCAATTTCTGCCAGCACCCTGTTGGCTAACAAAACTGGTGGTGGTCGTTATTAACGCGGGGCTCTACTGATCCAATATGGAAATTTGTATTGTTGTCCGCATATTGATTTGGCAAAATTTTACACTGGATGCCCTTCCTGACATAAACCTCCCCATTTATCCGGTCTTGGGACCGGCACGAAGAAACACACTGGTTTGTGAATCCCCTGTGGCTCGGTTAATTTTTATATATAGTATCTATGCTGTAAATAGGCAAATTAAATTAAAGTTGAGCATATGAGTTCTGTGCAGAGTTGATTCCTGCCTTACACTTGATACTGCAAGAGTAGGTTAAACTAGATTGCAGTATGTGGATTTGATAATAGACGGATGGATAAAAGGTGAGTTGCCAGCCAAAAGAAAGTATGAATTAAAAGGCCAAAGTTCAAGTGAGTGTTTCAAAGAGAAAAACATACAATGTACACGTACAGTCAGTTTAGCGCCACCAATTAGACATGTAGGTCTTTAGGATATGAGAGGAGATCAGGATAAGCCACTGAAACAACACATAGACATTCACAAAACTTGCATATCCCGAAATATTTTAAAGAAAAATGTTCACGTAATGAAGAGTTTCAGTGGTCACCTTAGGTACATTTTTTGAGGACTTCACCTCTTTCCAACATTACAAGAACATCATAGTTGTATTAACAGGTGACTACTGTATATACAATACACTATGTGGCCAAAAGTATGTGGACATCCCATCAAATTATTTAATTCAAGTTTTTCAGCTGCAGCCATTAACAGATGTGTAAAATCAAGCGCCAGGTTATCTCCATTGACAAACATCAACAGTGGAATTGCTCGTACTGAAGAGTTCAGTAACTTTAAACGTGATGCTGTCATAGGATCCCACCTTTGCCACAAGTAAGCATGTGAAATTTCTGCTCTGGTAGATCTGCACTGTAATAGAACTCTATGTGCTATTATTGTGAAGTGGAAGCATTTAGGAGCAACAACAGCTCAGTCGCAAAGTGGTAGACCATGCATACTCGCAGAGCGGGGTCACCAAGTACTTGAAGTGAATAGCACAAAAGAATCACTTATACTCTGTTTCATCTCTCACAACAGAGTTCCAAGCTGCCACTGAAGCAACATTAGCACACAAACTATGTGTCAGGAGATTCATATAGATGGTTTCCATGGCCAGATACTACACACAAGTCTAAGACCAGTATGCACAATGCAAAGCATTAGCTGGAGTGGCATATAGCATACTGTCATTGGATTCTGGAACAGTGGAAACATAATCACTGAAGTGATGAATCATGTCTCACTATCTATAAGTTTGATGGGTGAATGTGGGTTTGGCAGATGCCAGGAGAATGCTGCATTCTGAGCTGCACAGTGCCTAGGAGGAGGAGGAAAAATTATGGTGTGGGGCTGTTTTTCAGGGTTTGGGCTAGGCTCCTTGTCTCCAGTGAAGGGTAATATTAATGCATAATAATAATAGCATACAGAGACATCTAGACAATTATGTGATATCAACTTTGTGCCAATACATGAGGGAAGGCCCTTCTCTGTTCCAGCATGACTATGCCCCTGTACAGAAAGACAGGTCCATAAAGACATGGTTTGGCAAGTGTGGTGTGAAGTGGCCTGCACAGAGCCCTGACTTCAATCCGACTGAACACCCCTGAGATGAATTGGAATGCCTATTGTGAGCCAAGTCCTCTCACCTAACATTAGTACCTGATCACATAATTTCCCTTTTGGCACAAAGGGCACAAATTCACACCAACACTCTCCTAAATCTTGTGGAAAGCCTTTCCCAGAAGAATGGAGACTGTTATATCCACAAAGAAGGCTGGGGTTTGTTCTACTCAATATCATGCCCATGGTTTTGGAATGTGATGTCCAACAAGCTCATATGGGTGTGATGGTCAGGAGTCTACAAACTTTTGGCTTTAAAGCATTTTGGCACTATTAGCGCTTAAAAGTGGACTGAGAATTCAAAGCAAGAACAGACATTTCTTTTGCATACTGGACCAACACAAGCCCAGCTATTGCTTTAGATAAGCGGTTTTCAAGTTCAGACCTGGTGGAGCCCTGCAGGTTTTTTTTCTGCTTTTAATTGCCTTTATGTCCTATTTTTGGTGCTAACCAAGACACTCAAAAATTGGGTTTTATAAAGTTTTAATTGGATTGCAGTAAGCATTACATTGGATAATTTAGTTTATGTTATGCTTTCTTTTCAATACTTTCAGCAATATATTTAGAAATTTACTGTGGTTTAATTTTGTCTTTTAAGGTTTTACATTGTAATCATTGGGGTCAAGTATAGGCACATTGGGGCAGTTATATACAGACCGAAGGGGCTGGAGGGTCTGTGACAACTGCCTAGTTGTTGTTTTACAAGGCTTATTTATTAACATGTGTGCCTATTTGATGTTGAATGAAAAAGTCAATGGTGTTATCATTCCCTCAACTCTCACCTCATCTCCTCAGTCGCTTTTCCCGGTGAGAGTCACAGCAGCAGCAGGCCAATCAGGTCAGCTTTTTGGGGTGTCCCAGGCATTCACAAGCCAGCTAAGAGATATACTCACAAGCATATGCTGGGTCTATTGCAGGGTCCTGCCAATTGGGACTTGGACAGAGCAGTTCCAGGGGAGGCCACCTGGGGATATCCTTATGACATGCCCTACCCACCTCAACTGGCCCCTCTCGATCTGGAGGAGCAGCGACTCTACTGAGAGACTTCCTCAAATTGATGAGCTTCTGAGGGTGTATCATGAAGTGTCAACCCTGGGAAGAAACCTCATTTCTGCCACTTGTACTAGTGATATCATTCTTTCCGTCGACTGGTAACCTGAGAGTTTTATCTTTAGGCTCAACTTCAATACCACGGTGGTATAGCAACCACAAAACAGTTGCCACCATTATAATCTACTTGTTTATGTTACACTCAATTTTTCATTCACTCATGAACAAGGTCTCAAGATTTGTGAACTCCTCCAATAAGGGCAGAGAGAATCATTTCCTCAAGCTGATCTTCATTCCAGCTACTTCACACTCTGCAGAGAATCTCTCGAGTACATGATGAAGGTCAAAGTCAGATGAAGCAAAGACGACATTATCATAATCTGCATAAAACAATGATGCTACTCCTAGCTTCCCCAACTGGACATCTTGACACCTTTGGCTCCACCTTGATATCCTACCCATGAAAACCAAAAACTCCCATACTAAATCAATTCGACTTAAGACCAAGTATTCAGACACAGATCTCACAGCATTTTTATAGGTAACAATTAACGTGCAACAGTGGCCCTGTTACCCCATATTCGTGCAGCAGCTCCTACAGCAAATGCCAAGGGACATGGACATATGCTTTTTTTCAGATCTATAAAACACATGTAGACTGTGTTATCGTGCTCCCCTGCATCCAGTCATTCATTGAGAAGAACAGCTGGTCTATTGTTCCATGGCCAAGATGGAATCCATGTGTTCATCCTGTATCTTTGGGACAACCATCAGATGGATTCTTCTCTCCAGCACCTTTGTATATACTTTATCTGGAAGTCTGAGGAGTGGGATCCCTCTGTAGTTGGAACATACTATGTGGTCACCTTTCTTAAAAAATTGGATCACCATTGTGGTCTGCTACTTCACAAATCTATAAAGCTGAATTATGACTATTGACCTTTTAACTTTTTTTATTTCGTTTTATTTAGTTTCTCTTGGTGGTGCTTTTTTAACTAGGGCCCATCAAATTCTAGTTAGACCAGTGATTATAATCTACCTGATTTGTATTCCGTTTTCCCAGGTGTTCTGTTACCGGTATTTATGGTTATAATTTACTATTGAACACCCTAATGTGTACAACACTGAAATAGCTGGAACCTTTCAGCATACATTGTAATTAGACCTGGCGTCTCCTCTGCTTTTCATTAATTATCACGATTAGAATATAATCAAGTGCTTAAACTCCATAGAAAAAAAGGTGAATTAATAGGAAAACAACTAAAAAGAGGTTTTTCAAGGCATGGCAAAAATACAAATCCTGTACTTGTAAATTTCTTACAAATATAGATCTCATACTACTGTGTGTTTCTGAATGCAAACTGAGAGTAAAAAAGAACAGCTAACTAAACAATGAGATGAATGAGAGGTGAAAATGGCTTGCTGATTGTGAAACTGGGTGAGGCAGCCACAGGGCTTAACTTGGTTTAGATGACTCTCAAATTACATCAATCACAGCCGATGTCAAATATAAAAGATCTAAAACCTAAAATTGGTGGGTTATTTATGCATCTTTTAAGTCATATGCCATCCTAGTTTGTATATTATATTTAATATAATAGTCTTTTAAGTCAGTCAGTCAATCATTTTCCAACCCACTATATCCTAACACAGGGTCATGGGGGTCTGCTGGAACCAATCCCAGCAAACACAGGGCTCAAGGCAGGAACAAACCCCGAGCAGGTCGCCAACCCACTGCAGTGCACACACACACACTCTAAGCACACACAAGGGACAATTTAAAATCGCCAATGGACCTAACCTGCATGTCTTTGGACTGTGGGAGGAAACCGGAGCACCCAGAGGAAACCCACGCAGACACGGGGAGAACATGCAAACTCGGGAAGCGAACCCAAGTCTCCTTACTGCAAGGCAGCAGCACCACCACTGCGCCACAGTGCTGCCTATAGTCTTTTTAGTAGTGGTAAAATTCAAATCCCATCTATACTTACAATGTGCCATCCTGTTTCATGTGTTTCATATTTTTTTTCTTTTGTTAGGTAAGTCTCTAAAGACTTTATTTTAGATTTTTTGAAAGCTTTGCTAAAAAGCATTCCCTTTAAATCATGATCATGGCTAGGCAACCCTGGGTCACAATATAGCATTACTAATATTAAAACCAAGGTAAAAAGTGTCTTATGTTTAGAAAATCAGGAACTAGAAATGCCCCCACATAAGATGTATCTTAGTAAACAGCTCATTTCAAACATTTTCTGCTTCAAGCTGACACTTCATGTGCTAAACAATAATCATGCCAATTCCACATGAGTGTCAATTGACATAAGTGCAAAAAAACCTATAAAAATAACTTTAACAATTATGTTGAACCTAAACGCACACATACTGTAATAATAATCAATGCATTTTATGGTAGCTTATGCTGTTACTGTATATCTTATTAAAGCTTACTGTGAGCAGAAGCATTGCTAATGTCCTGACTATAACTTTCTGCTTTAGTCTGTTGATTCTGTTGACCATCTCATTCTGTCAAGAAGAAGAATATACAGGTAGAAAATAGAATGTTGTTTACAGTATGATTTAGATTTGCAAAATATAGCAGTGTATTTTACTAATAAGATCTTCAGGGCTTAAGAAAATTACTCAAGACCTGAAACTTGTTCAGGTTCTAGTTTTAAATATATTTGATAGTTTTAGTATCTATTAGGTAATACCAAATGTGATCAAATTCCAGTCAAATCTATTGGTAGATTATGAAAAGCTAACATAATCTGATAAAAAGAACACCAAACTTTTTTGGCATTAGTAGTAAACACTACCAGCTAGATGGACAAAAACAGGAGTTTTGTTACCACTCTTTGTGCTTTTTTTAAATCAGCAATAGACAGTACCTTATTACTTCTTATGGTTCGTTCTTACAGAGCTACTCATTTCAAAGACAGGAATACAATTCCAATATCGAAATCTAATTGTAATTGCAGCCTGCCATATTCAACAATGCCTCTAACTTTTTTCACTTATCTTTAACCTCATTCAAATTGTGATGACATATGCCACATTCTTCTTGAAAACGTACCTGCTCAAGTACAAATGTATTTCTATCTTCTTTGGAGAAGGCAGGCCAAATAGACTTATTTGCTTCTTTACCTGAGGTAACCCCAGTATACAGAGCTTTCTTCAATAATACAGATGTTTTAACACTTGACACACTAATATGTGTGACTTGCTTAGAGTAACAAAGGAAAGCATGGGTTAGGACCAAAGTAACAATCTTATGGTTTAAATACAGCAGACTGTATTGTGTACAATAAAATAGAAACGTCTAAAGGTAAAAAGAAAATAAATCACAGGTTTATAAAAGTAGCATCAGATTTTCATGTTTTATGCTGTTCTATGTAGAGTATGTAGTCTATCTTAAATGTTTCATAATGGGAAAAGTTTTGGGGCAGTAAATGCTGGTTTAATTCCTCCTAATCAATTGAATCTCAATAAGATAATAACACAGAACCTGTAGGCTAGTTTAATTAAAATTAGACACTTGGGGTAAAAGGTTTCAATCACATATTGCATTAACTTAATTGCACGATGCTGTGTAAGATTTACTCTCATAAAATTAAGTCTCTAAACAGCTGCTGAACTGTGTGGATATTTGGTAAGGGCAGAACTCATTACTGTCAATGCTGGGATCATCTTTAAAAACACATAGGCATAAATATCTTTTCTTTTAATAATACAAAAGTTGATTGTTATAAAAAGCATAGTTCTGTATATGTTACATCGAACAGTGCAAACATTTCATTTGATTTCCCTGATGGAATAATTGGGGCTTACTTTCAGTTAAAAATGTTAACTTGTTAGGGCATGCAGGATTTTAAAAAAAGTACAATGTTTTGATTATAAACCCTTTCACGTCTATCACATGTGCTCAGGGTGAACTTGCTCTCATCTCTGAAAAGCACAAGGTGCCAGTGGTGGACCTGCCAATTCTGGTATTCTATGGCAAATACCAATCGAGCTCCATGGTGCCATAGTAGTATTTTTTAGTGATGGGTTAAATATCCTAATATCAATCTTTGCCTTTAGGGTCTTTCTGAGAGAGAATATCATTGAGTTTGCAGTGTTGGTGAGGCCAACAGGGGGCACTTACCCTATGATCTGAGTGTGGATCTCAATGCACCAGTGCAGTGATGGGGACACTGTCCTGTGAAAATGGTGCCATCCTCCGGATAAGATGTAAAATTGAGGTCCTGACTCTCTGTTGTCATAAAAGATCGCTGAGCATCCGTCATAAACAGTAGGGCAAAATTGTCCTCCACGGCCTAGTCATTTTGCCCCCCAATCATCCCCTGTCTCTAATTGACTAACTATCTCACACTTGTTCACCACCTAATAGCTAATGTGTGGTGAGTGTACTTGCGCAAAAATGGCTGCCATCACATCATCCAGGTGGATACCTCACATTAGTGGTGGTTGAAGTGGCTCCCCACTTTCGATGTAAAGCACTTTGAGTAGTGAGAAAAGAGTTATATAACTGTGAGGGAATATTACTTTTACCTCTGCATTTTGCCTGCCTGCTAGGCATATTGGGCGCTGACTGTATTTAACTTGAGCAGAGATGGCCATCAGGACAATGGTTGGGATAGAGCTATCCAGTGTTAAACTTGACTGCAGTCACTTGTTTCACTTGTCTAAGCCTTATTATTATTATTTTTTTTAATTATTGATTTGCTGTAACCTGAGTTCACATCATTGAGTCAACGCATCTTGCTTAACATTGTCTATTACTGTATGTTTTCATTGATTTCAAATATTGTACATTATGTGTTTCTCCTACTGCTTTACTCCTGTCGTCGAAGGTTCGAGGTAAACAGCAGGCAGACAGCAGATGTAGAATAAAAAGAGTAATTTCTTTATTCTTTGGTGAGCAAAGGAAACTATTGCAGCCCCTGTCAGCTTTGTGTCACTGACAGTTTACCAACAATAGCCCCATCTTGGGGGGGGTGCACTTGATTTTTATAACAGAGTACAGAGACAGCTTGTCATGGGATAAGGTTATACAATTCTTTGGGGGAATTTAGTAATATTACAACACATTTGTTCAAACAACTAAAGAAGAAGTGAAAAAGCCTGTTCCTGAGCACAGACTAAGAGTCAGCAGTTTGACAAAAATGTTGTAAGTTTGTCCTTTTAGCTTGCGTACACACTTAATATTTTTTTTAAGTAAGTCATATTAATAATCAATTAATCCATAGCCTATTAATACAATCTAGTAATATACTTATAGATAAAGTGATTATACAGGTAATGGTTTCCCTCTTTTAACAATCTTAATGCATTCATATGGTTAACACAAAGAACTCTTATACTTGCAAATATATATACATATACATTTTTTAGCATCAGCTGGTTTGCATAATAATATATTTTCCATCCACCCAGATGCACACAGATAGTAATCATCAAGGCATTTTAGATTTGTTTATCTAAGTACAAAAATAGGTCAAAAGGTCCTCAGTCCAAGATTCTTTGTTCAACTATTGTTTAATATATTGATTCAAATTTTTTTTTATTATTCCACACTCCTGTGTTTTATGTATATATTTATTCATTTATTTGACTGTACAAGAGAAGGTAAGAGTTTGTTTGTATTTGTCTGATGACCTAAGCCAATTCTCCCTGATGACAGAAATCTGGAGTGGCAGTAGAGTCGTTTAGGTATAGTCACAATGAGGATATATGTGTAGAAATGTAATTACTGGACCATCTTGACTGTCACACAAGGACTACAGTACCTACAGTATGTCAAGTAGACTCACTTAGAAGTAGACTACTTTTTATATTTTGCCATTTTGTAACTCTTTTGTTACTATTTACATTCCCACTTCAATGTTTCTTTTTTATTGTGGGACACCCAATCACAATAATTTATACTGTGGTACACCTTAAATATTAATACATTGGCACATGAATTTCTGCAGTGGTAGTGTCCTTCTTCCTTTGTGCTAAAAGTACATACCTTTTTCTCTCTTGGGCTT
This sequence comes from Erpetoichthys calabaricus, assembly GCF_900747795.2. Taxonomy (NCBI): domain Eukaryota; kingdom Metazoa; phylum Chordata; class Cladistia; order Polypteriformes; family Polypteridae; genus Erpetoichthys; species Erpetoichthys calabaricus. Next base: position 71,253,265 of record NC_041407.2, read on the forward strand.
TTGCCCCTATCCTGTGCCACCTTTTCTTGCATACACTTCCTGTCCAACACTCCAGCTATTACAGCTCATAAAAACACATACAAAGCATGCTACCTGCACAGTTGGGGGCTAGCCTAGTATTATAATACAGTGCTATTATTTTGTAATGCTATGGTACTTTTTAAAGCAAGAATAGCCTGAACTTCAAAACTTCAGAAGCTCAAAATGTGCCAGTTAGATTTCTGGACATTTGAAAAAGCAGTTTTAAAAACCTATGCTTTTAAACACCTAATTGGTTATTTTAAAAAGCAGTTGAAGCACCGTTCAAAGAGAAGAACACTCTGATTCTTCATTGAAGCAACTGCCGGTTGATGATTCCTATATTTTTAACGGGAGGCCACAATAATAAGTTGCAGTTTAACTACAATTTTTATGTCACTGCTTTGGACTGTAGATGATTCACAATTGATGTAAAGACAACAAGAAATGCAAGCTAAATTTAAGAAAAATTAAATACTTCTTGATGCACTATGGAGTTTTCTGTGTTAGACAGAGAAATGCTATGTCTAATAGAGCAAAAATTCTAATTTGTTTATGATTATACTCCACATATATTTTATTTTACTGGATACATTTGACAATGTAATTAAAATTTCTAATTTCAAATGATAGGTATTCAATATCAAGAAAGATGTTTCTTTTGATTTACTTCAGCACATTCAGAAATCCTATATTAATTTTTGCCACCGTTATCTACATTTTCCAATTTCCTCACAAGAAACTAATTAAAGATTAATCTTTTCTTTTTAACCCTTGTCCAGAAAATGGTAGATATGATCATTACAGGCAAATGTATGTTTCCATTTTAATTGCACAAAAACAGCCATCAGGATGAGACCAGGAAGAGGAAACAGTAGTTTCAAAGAAAGTATGTCTTTTATATATAGATGTAATATTCAGATTTACTTTGAAATAGTCATATTTAAGAACATATAATAGCTTTATAATAGAATGTCATGCCCAATCGGATTTTTCTTTCCTTTTGACAGAACCAGCAGACATTGTGGGTTTTTTTCACAGATTTAGAGAAAAGACTGTCAGAGTCAAAGTAAAGATCTATTTCACTGAGCACCTTAATCATTATTAAACTAAGTTTTGAATCAAAAGCCACGAATCAAAACAATACAAAAATCCTAAATAAAAGTGTTCTTTCCAACAAGTTTTTAGTTTGCTTAAGTGTTAGTCTTTCACATGTCCTCTCTAGTGCTGATTGGCTAACTTTGCCAAAGCATTTTTCACAGTTAATGTGCTTATTCACCAAATATTTTTCTAAAAATTCTCCAAGTTCCCAGGTTATTTTTTTTCCTCGTGCCCAGTGATGCTTTGTTAGAAACAGCATGCCATCATAGAGCTGTAGCAGCCAGTGTTGTATGTGACCGCCACCTTGAGTATATAACACTGATCCTAGCAGTGGGCTAAAAATTAGCTAAACACTTGCAAATACAAAATTAGACACAAAAGTAAACTGGAAATGTGTTGGTATATTTGTTTGTTTTGATAATGTGTTTTTGTATGGACTTGTATGTGATCTCTATGAAATACCTGATCCTACTCCTTTAACAAGCTTACTGCTTTAAAAGTATTACCCAGAGTGCTGTGCAGATAATACAAACATGAATTAGTGACAAATCCATGTGCTTTAGTGTTGTGATTATTTGGTAGCAACTGGCAGTGAATAGGCACCAGGGAAATAGAAAAAAAAAAGTACTTTTCGGCTCGAGAGAAGTGAGTATGTGTTGTTAAATCTGTGGGGGGAAAAACCTTTGTGAATTCATGCTTCCTGTCTGCAAGAAATTTTAATGTTCTGATGTTTAATTCTATTAACATTATCTCAGGGATGTACGCTGGTGTAGTAGTTAGCACCAGTGTCTCACAGCTCAGATTACATTTTTGGCCGCAATAATCAGTCCAGCATAGTTTAAAGACGCTTCCTGGCCTTTAGGGACTACTTAATAGACTACCGAACTATTATAGTTCACTCAAAAGTAGGTCTAGTTTCTACTTCCCCATTGATTTCAATCATTTTGCAGACTCTGACGAATTTACCAAACATTTTCTTGATTTTGCCAAACTCGAGGCAGGAAGATATAGCAGGGTTCATTCATCACTAGTCCTTACAACATGTTTCTTAAAGTTCTTACAGTCTTCACTATGCACATCCATCTTTTATAACACACACATCATGATATCAAATGTTACACCATGAAGGAAGCATGGACTTGCAGTGAACAGTGTTTTTGGCAACAAAATGTCGCCAACAAAATAACGGCAGGCATACAAATGTCACAAAATGACAATATGTGTTTCACTGCCATAATGATAAAATATATTAAAAGCAAAAATACAACTAATAGCATTCAGAGAGCCTAAAACATGAAGCCAACAAAATTTATATCACATTCCTAGCAATAGCAAGCACATAATGTAAAATTATTCCAACAACTGCTTTTTTGGAAAGGTTGCCTAAACTTCTACCATTCATACATTTCCAAGTTAAGCATCAACAGAAAAAATGCTTTACTTTTAACTTTAATTTTTCTAGTTTGCTGCTTCTTGTTAAACACAAGACTGAAGTCTCTATCAGGTTATTAGTATAGGCCAGTTTAGGAAGGCTGAGGCACATAGCTCACGTATAGTTAAATAACATACTATAAGTTCTTTCATGAAATTGAATACTTTCATTTTATCTGCTTAGCAGATGCTTTTACCCAAAGCAACATACAAAAGAGGCCACCATAATGGAGTAAACATTACTCTGGGGGATTGATTGGGAACAAGTGTTACAGGACTTGATCATCACAATTGAGTAGCTCTGAGCAAAATTTACAAGAGAGTTACGATTCCTTTTTACAAAAACCTAACAAAGCCATTATCAGTTAGACAGATATTCCCAGAACAACAGAGTCTTCAATATTTCTTAAACTCAATGATGCAGTCAGAATTTCGAATGGAGGTGGGCAGTTCATTCCACCACTTAGGAGCCCATGTGAATTTTAAATCCAATGCAATGGCTGCATCACCAGAGAATGTATATCAGTAGATCTGAGTGGTGTATAAGGAGCACAGGACTTTAGATGACCTCATATATAGGTGCTAACCTGTTGACTACTCTGTATGCAAGCATTAAGAATTTAAACTTAATATGTGCTGCTACAGGGTGCCAATGTGGTGATTTGAAAAAAGGAGTGACATGTGCCCACCTCTGCCATTTGGACAAACAGAAGCGCTGCTGTATTTTGAATCATCTGCAATGGCTTGATAACACATGCAGGTACTCCTGCCAGCACAGAGTTGCAGTAGGCCAAACATGACAAAACCAACGCCTGGTCCAGATGTAGTGCTGCATATTCTGTCAGATATTATTTGATCTTGTTGATGTTATATTGAGTGAATCTGGAAGACAGAGAGACCTTTCACTGAAACCCCGCAGTTTAAAATGCATGGACTGTAAGAACTAGGGATTGGTGTTTTAAGAAGAAGCCCTGTGGTTGCTGCCTTTGCACAGGCAGATTTCACTGCCAATCACTATAAACTTTTTTCAAGTTGTTCCTAGACAACTGGGCATCGTTCTCAATATAGCAGAAATTTGTTTTTGACAGATACTTGCTCCTATTGGCTTCCTCCCAGATGTAGACCCATCAGATTTTCACTCTACTCTGCACCCATCAGACAGGCTTTTGGTCCCCCAGACATGTCTTTGACCAAGCAATCTGTCACAATATCTACATATTAAAATATATATGAAAAAAAACCAGAAGAAACTACAAAGTAGAAGAAAAAGATTTTCCTCTTCTGTATGGTAAACAAGTGATTGAGTGCCAGTCTACAAAATTAAAGGCTCACTACTTCAATGAACAAGCTTAAAATTCTGTCCAGCATGGTGATGTGCTTGATGGCCCTGCATTAATCTTGATTTCAAATGAATGAGATAGTATACTCTAATGCAGTCTGTCTTTAGTTGGCCAAGAGGGACCTTCTGGAGATAATTGACAAAACCTCAGAAAGTAATAAATATCAAATGAATAGTCTTGTGCAGTTTGTATTTCTCTTGAGTTTTTGCTATTTATCCCATCTAATAAAAATATGGTTAATTAATTATGCTAAAATCCTCTATAATGCATATATTCTTTTGTGCCTTGTGGCAAGCTAGCATTACAAATTATATACAGAATGTGGTAAAAGGACAGAGTAACACAAACATTTTAGAATAGAAAAGTTGAACAAATTAACTTAAAATTAACATTGAAAACATAGAACACCTTGAATACCCCTTCAATTCAAGTGTCCCCAAGGTGTTTAGATAATTTCTTGAGAAAACCCCAGGCAAGATATCAAATTAAACTGTATTTCTTTGGCATGATTTCAAAACTCATTTTTTTGTCTTGTGACATTCACATAGCTTTCTATCGGCTGTTAAACATCAAGAAGGCACTGCTAAGAGGAGGAATTTGAAATGAATGAAGAGTATTGGGAGTGCCCCACTAAGGCAAATATTTCAGTTATAGCTTTCATAAGGTTTGTCTTGTTAAGATTGGTAAGGTCACAGAGGACCATTAAACATTAAATGACCATGACCAGTTCAATGTTTCTTGGAGAATGAACCAATGGGGATGGAAATGTCTAACAAAGTGAGCTTCAAAATGAAGGCTATGCATCACTCACTCAGAAGAATGTGACTCCAGCTCACACCCCTACCATTGCTCACAAGCTCGTCTCTCTTAGGCATGCCCCAGCAATGACTGTGTACAGCTGGGACAGGTGACCTAATAAGGTGCAAGCAGGTTAAGTTGTCCCTGATTTGGCCTAATCATTATTGAGTATAGTTTTTTTATGATATCTATATTTACATTCATTTGTTGAGTTATTGGGTTACCTGTGATTAAGATGGAATACATACAATGTGACGTAAAAAAGAAGCATGATCTTGTGGATGAACAAAATATTTGTATGCGAAAACAGCAGTTTTTCCAACTGCCAGTGCCCCAATCACAGAAATGTAGCATATTTATCCAGCCATTATATGAATCCCGTCATTCAGTTTCGGTGTTGCAGCAAGCCAGAACCTAGCGTTACAGTGTCTGATCGCTGTCAGGAGCCCACCCTGAACGTTGTAACCAGTAATCATCTCAAAGTATGTGTAAAAGGAAGGAATGTACAAAGAGACCATAACATTATTGATCAAGGGTCCACAAAATCAGTTATGGAGGGCCATAGTGGCTGCAACATTTTGTTCCTAGCTTAATTATAAATCAAATCTTACCAGTAACAAATCTTATTTAATTTTATGGCTTCTTAGTGTTTGCATTCTGCCATGTCAGGCCATTCTTATATCGTGGATTTTTTTTCTTTTCCAAAGATATTGTCCAAATAATTTGTAACCTGAAATGCCCTTTACTTTTTTTCTGTTACATCTTCCAAATATTTACTAAACTAGATTGTTCACAATGAATACAAATGGGTTTAAACTGAAACAAGTTAGATGGAGAGTTGCTTGTTCCTTTGTCATTTGCATCATATTGCTAATAAGAAGCAATCAAAAGCCGTGACTGCAGCTGTTTAAGATTAAGACAAACAATTAAGGGGGGAATCTTAACAAGTGGGACAACTAAAATGAAGCATAAAAATGTTGCTTGAGCCATAAGTGTTTTACTAACAATGGTTAATTTCTCATTAAAAAAAATTAATTGGAAACTTTTTCAAAACATGGCAGGATCTGATAAATAACATTTTAGAATAAGCATTTAAATTGAGGACGTGGATTCTCTTCTGTCTTTTTCTATTCTATCTATTTTTATTCATTTATTTACATATTTTTGCAATTATCAAAGTGCTACTCTGCTGACCTAGCTCTCTTTCTCATGGGTGGAGGTTGATTAGTTTAAAACCTAGTTTTGTTAAGCTTCACTTGCATGTATGGAATGTTTTTTGATTTTAATAAAATAAAATAAATAAATTAATTAATTAATCTTTTAATTAATTAATTAGATGAAAAAACCTGCAGCCACAAAGGCCTTCCTGAACTCTTGGTATGGACCAGCCTCTTGTGCTGATGATGAGGTAGGCCTAGGGAATGGCACAATGACCCACAATTAATCCTCTGAGAGAGTCCAGCAGGATTTCCACCAAGCATTTTGAAGAATGTGAGGTTTTGGATTTCTGTATTATCACACTTGTATTAGTTTTAAGCATTTGGGGGATTATTGTAGAAAATTAAATTTGGTCCTAATTTTCTGATGAAAATTTAAATTAATAGGTGCATATTTAAATAATTTACTGCATTATTATTAGTTTTATTTAAAACAATGTTTAAATGATGCGGTGGGTTCGCACCCTGCCCGGGATTGGTTCCTGCCTTGTGGCCTGTGTTGCTGGGATTGGCTCCAGCAGACCCCCGTAACCCTGTGTTCGGATTCAGCGGGTTGGAAAATGGATGGATGGATGTTTAAATGAGAGTTAGCTCTAGGCTCTTTTACACTCCACTCAAAAAATGATACTTATGTATATGTTATTTACCCAATTTTATTTGTAGTAATACATACTTTCATGCAGAAAATGAAAAAAAGGTTTATGGCATAATATATCCTAATAATGACCCATGCTGGACAATAGCAAACAATATTGAAAACATCCACAGGAAAAAGCAAAATGTCCTCAATCACAAACCCTTTTTCCAGTCATATACTCAAAATAAACAAAAAGCAAGCTAGCTTTTTTTTCTAAAATATCATTAACAGTCACTTCTGGGAAAGGCAGTGTTCACTGTAAACAGGAAAGGTGCATTCTCATAAGTCTGTGCTATTCAACTAAAGACAGGACTCTTGACCAGTGAGTGGGGGTAGACACAGATCTCCTTGAAAATTATGTAGTGCGGTTTTCTGATTGCTGTATCAGCTTCAGAAAGCTGCTGAACTACAGACCTTACGTTTCATTGTTATACTTCTAGATGTACTTCATTATTCCTATAACTTTGGTTCAAATACCTTTTTGCAAGGACATACGTTTTCCTTGTAAGTATATTATATACAGGATTGCCATTTTGAGGACCAGGGACACAAATGTAAAAAATAAACCCAGTAATTGAACATAATTGTAAAATACATCTGCACAAATGGTAATGTGTAAAAACAAGCTATGGTGACTGTCTGATCGCAATGTATCCCAGTGTAGAGGCCCAAAGATCATAGAAAAACAATGAGAGAGCTTAAGAGTAAGGGGTTAAAAAACAAACATAAAGAAAATATTGAAAATGAACATTTTAAGAAAAAAAAATCTGGTGTGGCCTGCACATGTCTTTCTCCATATTTATAGTATTAATACAGTATATGGTTTGAATTTACCAAAACATTGCCATTGATGAAAAGCAAAATATTTTAAAACAAATATTAATTTATTTTATTTAACTTAAATATAGATTGATTTAAAATTTTTTAGCTTAACTTTGAAAAATTCATTTATGGATCGAATCACCTGTAACTATATGAACTTTGTATTAATTCCTTTACTTACGATTGGTTTCATTTAAGATGTTGAAAGATTTTGTCATACAGCTGGGATCTGAAACTTCCACTTCATAAACCTAGTTAGAAAAAATTTCAGCAAAAATAGTTTGGTATACCTGCTACAGATAAACAGACATCATGGTAATTTAATAAACGTTAGCTGCTGTGACTTCTGCAATTGAAAATGTTTAAGTTGTTAAAGGTCAAATTTGGAATTTTGGATTGAATTCAAAATTCACAATAGTTTATCATTAGTCACCTAAATGTGTTTGCCAAATTTTCTGAATGACTGAGCAGTGGTTTGGTACTTTTGGTATTACCTTGTGTATTATCATGGAGTCACACTATGATCCATCCCAGGTTGCACATTTTGCACTGTGGTAACTGCTCATGGTCAGTCATGAACCTACAATGGCTGGGTTACTGTGGCCATTAGAAGCAGCTCCCCCAAAAGGTAAACTAAAGGAGAACTTCTCTAGCTTTTTGCGCTGAGACTGACAAAACAGTGCAAAGCAGAGTTGGCCATCACAGTACTACACAGCATAACCATCACAGCTTTAAAAACATGAAGATGAATAGCTGCAATTTAACAAAAACCTAATTAGCTCATAAGACTAAAATGTGCAAGTTGTCTATTAGAATTTACAAGAATCTGCTGTTGAGTTGTAATGTCTGCAACATTTATTTTTACCACAGATGCACAAAAACGTAGACACACAAATCTTTCCAAAAGTAGCTCATAACATGTTCTAGGGCTTAAAAAAGTATTTTCCCGTTAAAAGCTAAAGTGGATTTTTTGTAATTAAAAACAGTACCTTCTCCATATATGAATTATAGAATAAAACAAGAATGTGTACATCAATGTTCAGCCTTGAAAATGAATCATTTCAGATTTCGGATGAATAACAGATTTCAACTATTATCAATAACCATAACTAAGTAACAATCATAAGCAAGTCATGTATGTGACTTCAGATCCTGTAACTCTCAGCTATACTGTATCCTATTACAAGACGTGAACCAGTAACACTACAGTTCTTGGTCTAAGACACTGGCCTTTTTGTGGTTCACCATAATTTATACATCATCAAAAGTATCAATATTGATTGTGCAGTCGTTGAGATTCCAAACATATTTGATCATAATGACAGTTTTCGTCTAATGATTTTTTTAGTAAAGTTATTTATTACAGAACGTAGGGGGAAAAGAACCTAGGTAAAACACGTCAAACTCTTACTTGCAAGTCTGTCCAACACGCAAAATGTTAGCAGTCTCAAGCCCTATGATAAGCATCCAATCCCTTCAATTTTTTTAGCTTAATCTGTCCAGTTAATGAACATGGGTTACCTCTCTCGGAAATAATAAGTACAGAAAAAGACATGTTCATTAATATCTTTCAAGCAGTGGAAGGTGGCAATGAAATTTGTAGCACCCTAGTGACAGGCCCACAATACATAGAAACATTATACAATAAAATGTGTGAGAATTAAATATACAGTATTTCCCCTCAAACTACCCTTGCAAGATACAAGAAACAAGATGGAGCATAGGTTTGCCTCCAACCATCCATTTTCAAACCAACTTAATTCAATTATTGGTTCCCGGGGGATCGGGGTCTTTCTTGGACCTGCAAGACAAATCTGGGCACATTTCTCCACAATACTGTCTATTTATATTCACCTGCACTGAGTCAAATAAGAACATTTTGCCTATCAAACAATTTTTGGGGGGGAGGTGGCCTCAAAAGTACAAAAAAAAATCCATACAATTGAGGGATAGTCCGCCTGACAGACAGTGAACAACTGGGATTTGAATTTCAGTAGTGCACCATCATATATTATGCACCCCAACATTGTGCTCCCTCCTCATGTATATTAATTGGTGATTTTACTTTGCCTACATTTCCAGCTATATAGGAATAATCACCTAGATTATGAGAAGTTTATATAGCAAAGCTCCAATGCCCACAGTGTTGCTTTTATGGAGGTATTTATCTGATCGATAATGAAAAGTATTTTACAACAGCCACTGCAGTTTTGACAGTGTGATAAGTTATAGGATCTTTAAAGATAACATTTCTTGTTATAAAGGTCACCTTGTGTGGAAATATATTGACTCATCTTTTTGTGAAGCCAGCTTAGAGAAATTAAAATCATTACTTGAACATCCTAGCAAACCCCAACCTTCATGTCTGAAATAATGTATCCATTACTTTTATTTGCTTCAGGTGTCACTTAAACCTACTGAGGTTTCAGCAAAGAATGAAAACATTAAATAATTATAGCAAGTTATTAAAACATTTAATGTATCAAAGTAAATTAGGATGGTGAAGACTGTTAATATATCATACTTTTGGCAGAACAGAAACGTGTTCAATGTTACAGATCACTCCTTGGAAGGCATTGCACATTTGCACAAAACTCAGCACACCCCATAAACCAAGCACATTTATTATTAGTAGTAGCATGCAGCATAAAGTACAGCAAAGAAGCCTGGCTGGCCACAGAGTTAGATATGTCATCTAATTGTGCTGTTTCACTGAGCAACCTAAAGGAAATCACTAATGATTCATCTGCCCAAAATATGCACATCATTGCTAAACTACACTCTTCAATTTATAAAAACAATTTACTGAGATTTAGCATGAAACGTTCTATACATGACAAAAGTGCTTAACACAGTTAGACTGAGAGAAACACATACAATGAAAGAATAATAAAGAAACAAATACCCCCTAAAAAGAACAACAAAGTTTGCTCACTGGCCACCTGTTCTGCACATCCATTGACATCAGATTCTGTTCAACTCCAAACAAATTTTCCATTGAAATTTCACAGTTTGGATACTCTCTTGTATCTGATGTACTGTTTAAATTGAGGTATGGAAGGGTAACCCATAGGAACCAGGTTTGTCATGCTCATTTTATTTTTTTTGATGGGAGGTTCTGCATTTTTTCCTAAGGGCGTTCACTGAATTCTCCATTTTCTTTCCATGTTACAAAAATGTGCATTTAGTTAAAAGTCATCAAGTGTGATTGAGTGTAGATGTATGAATCAGTCCAAGGCAGACTCTTCCTTTCAGGAATGGATCCTGCTTTATATCTGACGTTGCCAGAAAAGTCTTAGGCTCCTCACAACTCTGAAAATGAACTGAATGTGGTCAGCATGTGAATGTATAATAATTGTAATGATAATAATAATAATATTATAATACATGGGTAAATGAAAAAGTAAACATAATTTGAAAATTACATGGTAACCACACCTGACAGAAGCTGACACAATACAACACATTGCGATGGCTAAAGGGTAGTTTGAACATGCACAGTGCAGTGCTCTGCCATTTGGCTAGTTGAAGCCAAGGGTAACTGAAGATGGACGCACCGCTGCAGGATTCCACCTTTGCTGAATAATGCACCATAGTGAGATTTCTTTAGGCAAAGGGAGTGAAACCTGCTGAAATTCACTGAAGGATTCTGCCTTGTACAGATCAGTAAGCTGTTTGGGTACCAATCTTGTGTAAAACATTATTGTATGCCAGGGGTCCTCAATCACAGTCCTGGAGGGCCACAGTGGCTGCAGGTTTTTGCTCCAACCCAATTGCTTAATAAGAAGCACGTATTGTTCAAGTAACAGTTCTGCTTCACTTTAGTGGTCTTGCTCATTCAGATTTTGAACTCTTATTGCTTATTTTAGTCTTAAACAGCTGTATTCTTGGTTTTTAATTGCTCCTAATTAGCAATAACATGCAAATGACAAAAGAGACCAGCATTTCTCCATTTAACTTGTTACCATTTACACCTGTGTGTATTTATCATGCATTATTGGGCTTAATTAAATACTTGGAAGGAAAGTGAAGGACTGAGAATTACTCATCCATTTGAGCCTTCAAATCATTTGGATGATATCCTTAGAAAGGGGAAGAAAATCTAAGATATGAGAATTACCTGACATAGCAATGATAAAGCACTAACAAGCTATGAAATTAAATTATTGGAAAGAATTGATTTCTAATTAAGCAACCAGGTTAGAACAAAAACCTGCAGCCACTGCGGCCCTCCAGAACTGTGATTGAGGACCCCTGTTGTATGCCAAGTCATTATGCACAATGTCATGGGCAGATCCATTAGCTGATATCCAAATGTGCAACAACAGAGTACAATCTAATACATTGGTCTTCTCTGATGAAGGCATTTGCCACATCGATATGGGCTTGTGTGCATGATGTTGATGTTCGACAAGATCAAGCTTTGTTGGTTGCACTAGTTCTTCCCACGTTAAGCTTTCTACAAATTCATAGAATTTTCGTGGAGTCATGCTGTTTTCACTTCTGTACTGAGCCAATGTCCTTCGCTGCATTTCAGCAGGTGCTTCCTCTGCCCAAAGAAATGGGCAACAATTGTGCAGTCCTGCAGCTGAGCATCCATTTTCATTTCACTTTGCCTTCAACTAAACTATCCATCCATCCATTATCCAACCCGCTATATCCTGGGGGTCTGCTGGAGCCAATCCCAGCCAAACAAACCCCGGGCAGGGCGCCAGCCCACCACAGGGCGCTCACACACACACACCCACACACACTAGGGACAGTTTAGAATTACCAATGCACCTAACCTGCATGTCTTTGGACTGTGGGAGGAAATCGGAGTACCAGGTTAGTAAACTAATGGCAGAGAATTGCGCTGTGTGTGTTCAAACTACCCATAAGCCATTGCAAATGTGTTGTATTACATAGGCTTATATCTGTTCTGGTGATTTTCATATTGCCTTTACTTATTGATTTACCTTTACACAAATATAATAACGCATAGCACATTAATGCTGTAATTAGCACTGCTTTCTCACAGCTCCAGTTCAGTTCAGGCTTGGTCACTGTATTTGCAAAGTTTCCCAAATCCTTCATTTTATTTTCTTTTTAGTTTTTGCTGCTTCCTTCAATGATACAAATAGGTGCAGGTTAACTTGTGAGTCCAAACTGACCCATTGTGAGACAATGGGTGACTGTGCAAGACCATGTCCAACAAAGGTCTGAAGCTTGAATGTACACCTTATGAGAAGGACCTAGGAGTCAAAGTGATCTCATTACTATCTACATCCAGACAATGTGCAGAAGTGATTAAGAATGCTAATTGGGTGTTAGGTTAAATATCACAATGTGTGATGTATAAGTTGGGCTTATACTTACGTTTTATAGTGCACTTATAGGGCCTCACCTAAAGTACTATGTATAGTTTTGGTACCCATATTACAGATAAGACACAGAAGTACTTGAGAAAGTCTAAAGATTAGTAACAAGGCCGATTCCAGGACTGAGAGGTATGAGCTACAAGAAGAGAATCAAGGAGCTGAGTCTTTTTAATTTAAGATAAAGGAGATTAAGAGGGGACATGACTGTAGTGTTTAAAATTATGAAAAGAATTAAGAATTATGCAACATGAACACAGGGACACTTTTGAAATCTTTATATAAAATAAAAATGCATATTTTATACACATGTAAGAACGATCCATAGACACATAGAATGAACTACCAAGTAGAGAGTAGGACTTTAGGGACCTTCAGATCTCGACATTATGAAATATTGAACAATCTAAGTGAACAGAATGGATGAACTTGTTGTGCTGAATGGTCTGTTCTTGTCACAATTTTTCTAATGTTCTTTATTTAATGAACTTTTGCCCTATCCCCGTTGTTTCCTGCCTTGCACCTTGATCTCAGAACCCTGTAAGGCTATAAAGTTTTATCTCATACTCCTATAATGGACAGAATTTTATTCAAACACATGTATAAATAGAGCCCACAGGTTTCAATTAAGATCCATATTTAACTATTAATACTTGCTGATCGTGGCACAGGAGAGTGCTGACACTTTGCTTGTTAGTCAGACTAGCAAGTAGGAATTTCACTGTACTGTATATTTGACAAAAAAATTGAAATTAAACTTGGAATAAGCAGTTACAAAGAAAGAACTAATAGATAATAATAAATATGCTGTCTGGGTAGGCTTTGACTTCAACTCACTGCAGTCCTGTAATAGTAAGAGAAATAATATCTGCAGAATAGTGTATCGGGTTTTTAGAATTTTTAATATGGTGTTCCAACAATATTTTGTAAATGTACACAGCATTCTAATACTAATAAATCTTATACAGTAAGACACATAGTTTATGTGAAGATGTACTGTATGTACTGGTTAGTAGATCTTGTGAGACTACTCTTCTGTTCCAGATATAGTGAAGGAGATATCAATGTAAAGATACCAAATGCTTGTAATCAGGCAGTGGTCAACTATTAACCTGGCACTGGATAATGCCATTGGATTGTGTCGCCCCATGAGCTCCATCTTGCCCATACTGTTTACTAGAATGGTGCATATATTGTAGAATGTCCTTCCACTGCAGTAACATAATATTCAGTATTAGTGCCGTACTCATTTTGTCATTCCTTTATTGATTACAAATGAAAAACGAGTGAATTGTTATGAAATGTCAAATATCTCAGAGCAGCTACTTTCAGAGATACTGTACTTTAGGCACAACAAACAGATTTGTACTTTAATTGTAATTTAAAAATTTGCATAAAGAAAAAAAAATCCTCTGCATTATATGGTCCATTTGAAGCTTAACTGCTTAGGCATTTGAATTGAACATCTATGCTGACTGTCAAAACACGGGCAATAATTACCTTGGTAAAGATATGCCTGGTGTGGTCCCATGGACAGAGTGTTTAGCTATCAATAATGAGAACAATTGTGGTCTTTAGCCTCTAGTTACATTTAAAAGGGACTGGTTTAATTTCTTTAACATACACAGGCATTGATTATCAGTCTAAAGATCGTAAAGGGCATCAGAGGCATATAGAGTATTGACTGAAGGACAATCATTAAAGCCACTTACTTTGTACATTTAATATACCTCAAAATAGTCAGTAACTCTGTTTATATTGGATGGGCTCCTGCAAATCAAATCAAATCACAGATGGCAGTTTTTCATCCCACTGCAGGTCAAACCCAATAAAAACAGGACCTTAACATAACTAATTTATTATGCAGTGTTTTTCATATGAAGTAATTTGATTGTTAAATATTTATTTCATTTCACCATTTTTTTCTGTTCTTTAAAGCAATACAAATACGAAAAGGTTAAGTGACTTGTACACTACATGCAGTCAAATATAAGAAATTAATAAGTTAATCATTCACATATGTTGTATTTATTCCTATTAATGTATATTTTTACAAAACTTAAATTCACTGATATGCTGACAGTAGCCCCTCATGGATGCTTTAGCATTATTGTTGAATGAAAGTAGTTCTTAAATTATAAAAAGGGGACTCAGACCCCTTTATATTTGGCACAATTTAGTGTGTTGTAGATTTAATTTTAAACTGAAAAAATTGCCATTTTTGCCAATCAGTCTAAACTCAATAACCCATAATGACCTAACTTCTTCCATTTCACAATTATTAAGGCCACTGTTCTTCTGGGAACACACCAAGATTTAGAAATGCCTGACCCAGATCTGTGCCATGGCACAATTTGATCATGAAGGCCTACGGACAACTCCTTGGACTTCATGGCTTTTTGTCCTGACATGCAGTGTGGATTGTAGGACCTTCTATACACAGGTGTGTGCCTTTCTAAATGATGTCCAGTCAATTCAGTTTGCCACATCTCAAGATTAATTAAAGGCACTTGAGCCCAATTTGAAGTGCTACAGCAAAGAGTCTAAATACTAACACAAATGAGAAATTTCAGTTTTTGGTTTTTAATTAATTTGCAAACCTTTCTGCAAACCTATTTTCACTTGGTCATTATGAATTATTGAGTGTAGATTGAGGGGCCATTAAAATTTAAATGTACAATACAAAATAGTCTGTTTAAGTAAATGGGTATGAATGATATCTGAATCCACTATATGTCAGCATAAGATGGTCTAATATAGCCTCTGTGTTTACTTATTAATATTTTTTGCATTACATATCCTGCATCATGTATTGTTCATATTATTTAGTATCTTATGTGTTTTATTCTTTCTGGGTCTATTACATTTTTTGTTATATGATACTTACTCAATAATTTTAGGTAATTTAGAGAGTTCATATGACATAATATGAATGTTTTTTGGAGGAAAACTGAAGTACTCAAAAAGTGAACTTTGTGACACTGGAGCTGTGAGACACATTGTGCCATTGTGACATTGACTAATATAATTTTTTCCATTGCAGCACATTAGGACTATTTCTTAACTGACTGTAATGCTTACAGTTTTATGCTTATGAGAACTTGGAACACCCTCTTGGATAAACTTCTTAATCTGCTATTTTTAAACTAAGAGCTTAAGTCACTTGTCAGGTTGCTATCTTCAAAGGTGTTATAGATATGTGACTTTGTGCCTTAGAAAATCTTCTGGCCGTGTTGGATTTGGTTGGATTCATGGGAGGTTCTAGAAGGGGTAATAGTTCTGAGATGTTCCTGAAAAAAAGAGGAAAATGGGCCTTTGTGGTGTGAGTTATTGAAACACACTAGGAGTTACTTTAATTCATAATAACTGAAAATTGGTATATGCCTATACTTTCAGTCAGTCATTCCATCATTTTCCAACCCATTATATCCTAACACAGGGCCACAGGGGTCTGCTGGAGCCAACCCCTGCCAGCCCAGTGCAGGACACACACAAACACACACCTACACACCAAGCACACACTAGGGACAATTTAGGATTGCCAATGCACCTAACCTGCATGTCTTTGGACTGTGGGAGGAAACCCATGCAGACACAGGGAGAACATGCAAACTCCACGCAGGGAGGACCCGGGAAGTGAACCCAGGTCTCCTTACTGCGAGGTAGCAGCACTACCACTATGCCACTCTGCCAACCATGCCTGTACTGATCATCAATTATTTAACCCATCATTGTAAAGTCAAGTCAGGTCAAACTTTACTTATAAAGCACATTTAAAACAGACTAAACTGAACTAACTGAGCTGACCTAAACTGAACCTAGTTGTAGGTGCTGTAATGATGCCTAATCAGTACCTACTGTACATAGAGACTTGCAATAGTCCAAGCATGATGTTTTAAATGCATGGATACCCTTTTCAACATCACTAAAGGAAAGAAAGGCCTTTACCTTAGCTTAAAGTCTCAGCTGAAAAAAAACTACATTTAACCGCAGAGGTTTACTTGTTAGTCAAATTTGAATGAGCTGTCAAAAAATCACGCCTAAGTTCCTACCTAAAGAATTACGATGTAGTGTGAGTGATCCAAGAACAACATCAGGGACACTCAAAACTTTAGGTGTCAAAACATCATAATCTCTGTTTTGTTATCATTGAGTTTAAGAAAGTCCAGTGCCATCCAGGTTATAATATCATTCAAGCATGCATGGGAAGACTGCATTGTCTAGCTCTGCTTTGATTTCAGCGGCAGATAGATTTGAGTATTATCAGCATAGGAATGAAAAGAGAAGCCACACTTCCTAACAACTGACCCTAAAGGCAGCATATATATATATATCAAAAAGACAGTAGGACCAAGAATAGAACCCTATGTAACCCAACAAGTAAGAAGGGTTTGAGAGGTTGAAAACTCACCCAGGTGAATTGCAAAACGTCTATTGGACACCTACATACTGTTCAAAGTGAGAATTGCATGATCCACAGTACCAAAAGCTGAGGCAAGATCTAGCAGTACAAAAAGAGCCGAATCTCCAACATCAGTAGTAAGAAGAAGGTCATTGGAGACCTTTAACAGCACTGTTTCAGCACTGTAACAAGACCTGAATCCGGATTTCAATTTTTACAGAATACTGTTTTCATCCAAATATGTTTGTAGTTGAGTAAAAGCAAAAGCTGAGAAACTGGACTGAAATTTGACAGGTCAGAGGGGTCCAAATTTTGTCTTCACTGATATTTATTCTTCTGAAACGCATAAGATCATGCAACAAGAACACAGGGACACTTTTGAAGTCCTACTTCAATTCGCCAAGATGTAGCTTTTGCCTCAATGTTTTTCGTTATTAATCTAAATATCTCTGTATATCCTTTTCTAGGTAGCAAAAAAAAAAAACCCATAAAAACATGTATTTGCATGTAATCAAAAAATGAAAAAATAAAAACATTTAAGCATTTGTTTCAGTATTAATAATAATTTCTATCTCTTACACACACATACCATACACTCAAAATTCAGAGATGTAAGGACCATTCCTTTATTACTAACTGCTTCCAGTATTGCTTCTGAATAATTTAAAGGCTTTCTTTATTCCATTCTAAAGCCTAAACTCCGTTATATTGTTCCATTTCCTACTGCAGTATTTACTCCTCCTTTGTCAAAGTTGTCTATTAAAAATGTATGCATGGAGGTATTTATCAGGAAGAATGTGATTCCCATATTGTGAAGACAATTGAGACCAAAAAGCTGTACAGTACCGGCACTGAATTTATTATTGTGATTAAAGTATAAAGCAACGTATTCTCTTGTCAAGACATAAAAGGATGCAGGTATTTTTGGGCATTTTTGTCTGATTGGTCCATCTTAGTAGCAGAGGTATTTTATTTTCCCTTTTTCCCCTTATTTACTTTAATCCATAAATGACTGAGTAAATTTGCTATTTCTAGTCAGAGGCAGTTAATTTACTATGCAGCAGCAGATGTGCAACTAGGGTAAAAGAAATATTTCAGAAGGCTTCAAAAATATTAAATATGTCTATTCTGTGCTTGAAAGTTGTGTGCTGTATAACAGTAGATATTTGACTGGTGCAAAGAGCAAAGATTCAGTGTCTTCTCCAGGTATTCATAATTGAAATGGTCTATAAAGTTCCACAGCTGATAATAAAAGTAAAATGCTAAAGGAATCAGAGAAGTGCTACAGTACATTAATCACAGTCACACTCAGCCTCTGTAAGAGCACATAAGAGTCGTATTACAGCCTTTTGCCTTTTTTATTCCTTGCCTCACATGCTATATAATGGTGCCTTTTGGGGTTAGCCTACGAAACGTTGCCTATGACACTACAAGAAGAATTACATTGCTTGATAACTATAGTGGTCCACCAGTAGTCCACAAATTCTGATGCTATTTATTCAGCAAATTTGTGCTCTTGCACCAACTTAGAAGCAATGCTAGAAGGAAACTATTATAATTCATCTGCATTTCAGCCATTTTTAAAGAAATGTGCACTACACTTTTAATATACAGTACTGTATATCAGTCTGGCTTCCAATCAGACTGCTGAAGCACCTTATAGTTATGCATAATCACTACTGTTCAGAAGTGACTCATTTTAATGGTATCTTACCATTATAGCCAAGGCCATTAGATAGATAGATAGATAGATAGATAGATAGATAGATAGATA
Organism: Erpetoichthys calabaricus; assembly: GCF_900747795.2. Classification (NCBI taxonomy): domain Eukaryota; kingdom Metazoa; phylum Chordata; class Cladistia; order Polypteriformes; family Polypteridae; genus Erpetoichthys; species Erpetoichthys calabaricus. The sequence goes on from NC_041407.2 coordinate 71,272,162, forward strand.
GATAGATAGATAGATAGATAGATAGATAGATAGATAGATAGATAGATAGATAGATAGAAGTAGTGTTTATAATGACTATTACTGCTTGAAATGACTAAATTTTAATGTATTATTCACATATGGCAGCCCCATTTATAGCAGCAGTTCCTTCAGTGTCCTAGTAGTAAACTCCCTTAGATTATCCATAATTGGTCATGTTTACATGCTAATTGGTTATTAGAGAAACCTTTGGAATTCCATTAACACCACTGAAAACATTTCTTCTGTTCACTTGGGTTGCAAAGTACTGGCATTCCTAAAGTTTAGTTCTGGGTTCAAAAATTGCCAAAATGAAACACATTCCATCCATTTTCCAACCCGCTGAATCCGAACACAGGGTCACGGGGGTCTGCTGGAGCCAATCCCAGCCAACACAGGGCACAAGGCAGGAACCAATCCTGGGAAGGGTGCCAACCCACCGCAGTGAAACACATTTCTCAAATGATATGTCAGTCTTCTGTTTTTCCCATGCGACAGATTATCAAGAAACTAAAGATTTCATACAAAGGTGTCTGTAAATTTGTCTTACTGGTTCTCAGTTGACTTTTTCATTAAATACATGCTAAACACCAGTGTCATTTGCAACAGAGGAAAAAAACATATTCGAGTTTACTGGCCTTAAAGACAGACTTAAAAAAAAAAAGAAAATATGTGAAACTGGCTAATAAAATGAAACGGTTAAAATGGGCAAAAGAACACAGACATTGGACAGAAGATATGTATTATGGCCAGCATCTTGGAGTCTTCTTTTCTCTGTTCTCTGATCCCAAACATGAGATATGAGACTTGTGTGAAGTCAGCTGATCCTGCTGATCCTCTGTAACTGAACTGGCTTTAGAATGTGAAGTGCAGCATTTACTGGCACATAAATCACTACATCCATCCATTTTCCAACCCGCTGAATCCGAACACAGGGTCACGGGGGTCTGCTGGAGCCAATCCCAGCCAACAGAGGGCACAAGGCAGGAACCAATCCCGGGCAGGATGCCAACCCACCGCAGGACACACACAAACACACCCACACACCAAGCACACACTAGGGCCAATTTAGAATCGCCAATCCACCTAACCTGCATGTCTTTGGACTGTGGGAGGAAACCGGAGCGCCCGGAGGAAACCCACGCAGACACGGGGAGAAAATCCAAACTCCACGCAGGGAGGACCCAGGAAGCGAACCCAGGTCCCCAGGTCTCCCAACTGCGAGGCAGCAGCGCTACCCACTGCGCCACCGTGCCGCCCTAAATCACTACATATATATGCATTTATAGTATATATTGTGGGGAACAGCCCGGACACAGACAGGTAGACATGATGGTTTCACCACACACACGTTTAATTATACATATTTACAGTTATTTCGTAAGCACAAACCCAGTGCCGCAGCACCAATCACCCCTTAAGTCCTGGCCACACAACAAAATGCCTTCACAGTCTCTGGTCTGCCTCCACTCCTCTCCACCAAGCTTCGTCCACTTTCACCCAACTCTTGCCATTGAATGGAGGGAGGCGGACCCCTTTTATGCACCCCGGATGGACTCCAGGTGCTTCCCAAGGAGCCTCCGTTGACACACCCCTGTGTGGCGGAAGCTCTGGTTGTGTACCCAGAAGTCCTCCGGGTCTCCCCAATCCTCTTCCCCCCAGCACTTCCGGGTGTGGCGGAAGTGCTGAGGTCCACGGCTCCCAAGGCATCGGGGCGCCCCCTGGTGGTGACCATGGGCCTCTACAGGGTTGAGCTTCCAAGCTCTGTACCCGTGGCCCCCAATAGAACCAGGGCAGTTCTGGAGGAGGCATAAGCCCTCCTCCGGTTCTCCTGGGCATCCCGACCGGGCATGAACACCAGCCGGGTGCCACAATATATATAAAGTATACATATATATATATATACAGTATATACTATCAGTGATGGGCAACTGACTTGCAGTAATGAGACCAGGGTTCATCTCCTGTTTGTATGTTTCGTCCTTGTACTCCAGTTCCCTCACACAGTCCAGACTCCAACGACTCCAAAGACATGCAGGTTAGATGGATTGGTGATGCTAAATTGGCTCTAGTGTATGTCTGGTATGTGTGTGTGTGTGTGTGTGTGTGTATTCACCCTGCAATGGCCAGTCACCCTGCCCAGGGTTTGTTCCTGCTTTGCACTCTATGCTTGCTGGGTTATGCTCATGATGAGATGGGCTTAGAAAATGATATGGTATATATATATATATATATATATATATATATATATATATATATATATATATATATATATATATATATATATATATATATATATGAAAGGGCATAAAATAAAAATAAAAGTGCTTAGCACTAAGCCATTCTAAGTTGCTGAGACAAGCAGTGAAAACTAGTTTTGAGAATATTTTTATTACTAAGCAAGTCAAGCATATCATAGAAATTAAATAAGAAACATTTTAATAATTGAGATTTTAAATATTTCTAGATATATACATTTTTGACATATTGTATAGTATTTCTTTTTCTCCTAATTAAAATTCTTCCCTATGGGGAAACTAGAAGGGAAAAAAATGCCTTGATAAGGTATTATTTTAGAGCTCCATTAACAATAAAAAGAGATTCTCACTAGTTTATCCCTGACAGTTTTTCTCTTCCTCTGGTAAAAAGAACTATGGTTGCCATACTGAAGTCTGGTTAAAATTAAAATTCTTCCTATGGGCCAAAATTGGCTCAATAAAAATGACTGCAAGCTCAAAAATCAATTATGCTATTAGTATGTAACTGGTGAGTATCTTTGCATTGATGGATTTGTTTTTCTCAGGGCTTTTACGGGTCAACAAGTGGGTCGGGAATTGACTCAATGGGTGTCAGATTATTAGATCCTTCAGAGGATTATCACTTCTTAAAATCAGGTTTATTATGTAGTATTTACTGTAAGTCAAGACAGATTGTACTTGTATGAATGTGGCAAGATCTGCATCCTGAATGCCAATAGAAAGCAAAAGCTGTCTCTCCATATACTATGCTTCAGATTAGTGAAAGGGATTCCTTCTGTTCCAAATTAATTTGGCAAGATTGAGTGCAGCTTAATATGTCAGAATATGCTGCTTTTTATGACTACTAGCATAAAAGAGAAAAAAAATAAACAAAAAGCCATCAAGTTATCCAGTCCAATGTAATATTAAATACCACATGAACATTCAATTTAATTTATTTTTATATGTTGTTGCACACTTCCTTTTGGCAAGATCAAAGCGCTGTACACATTTATGAATATATTCAGAATAAAACAAAAGCTTTAAAGATAACAGACTCTGTGCGGGAAAACACAACATACCTAATATTGCAGACACAACTGTTTCATTTTAATTTCAGTTCTAGAGCTCCTACGGAAGCTGGCAGGTAGACAGATTGATACATAGATAGTACTCAATATGTCCCAAGGGAGAAATTTTGTTTTTACATAAGATCAATAAATAAATAAATATTATAATACACAACAACAAAACCCTCAGATACACACCAGAATTACTAAAAAAGAAAGATAATTTCTAACTTGGCTAAAGATAAAAAGAGCAGTCATAGTCATAGTGAAGCATTATGAATGCATATTGCTGTTTGCATAAAGGAACCCAAGCAATATTTCTTTACACACTTCTGCAGAATAAGTCATTGGTTAGCAATACTCGTCGTCAGTGTGTCAGTGTGTCAGATAGAGGATAAGCAGCATTGTTCATAATGGCACTCAGTTTTGTTTTCAACCTCTCCTCCACTACTACCTTAAATGGGTCAAGAGAGTGTCCCATTATTGAGCCAGCCTTCTTGTTTAGCTTTTTGATTATGTGGGCCTTTCTTGAAGTGTTACAACAGTCCTGAAACTGCATAAGTACACACAATTACAATGTAAGGTAAAATATTCCACAGGTTACTAATTATATTTGAAAAGTGTTTTGTTAAAATTATGAATTATTTTTATGCTTAACCAAATGCCAGTTATTCAACAAGAACACAAGGGGCACAACTACATAGATCCGATACAGTCCATCAATGGAACAAGTCTGGGAAGCAACGGATAGCATCAAAAACAAAACATATTTTTTTAATTTCTGAAAAATAATTAAAAAATAATAAAAAAGGGAAAATGATTATATATATATATATATACACACACACACACACATATATATATATATATATATATATATATATATATATATATATATATATATATATATATATATATATATATATATATATATATTGTCTCAATAGAGGGTTCTGCCATGCTTGAAATACATAAGACCAAGTCTCTTATTTGCTTGACATCAAACACAATTTTTAAAACTCAGTCGTTATAAAAGAGAGAGAAAATGTTCAGCTCATACAGTCATGGCAGTACGCACAGTAGCAGCTCCTCAGACTGTACCTTCTCGAACAGCTGACATTTGGTAAAATTCTACAATGTCCTTTTCATCCAAGGAAGAAATCAGAGGAAGCCTTGGGAGTGGATCTCTGTCTCAAATCATGGCATCTTGCTAAGGAGAATGGAAAGGGGGAATTCCTGAGAACCATCAACCAGGGAGCAGACCAGTATAATAGTTCACTGTGATTTCTTTTGCAGGCTTCATTCCTCCCAGAAATGAGATTTTGACTTCAGCAATGCATGCAGGTGATCCAGCATGGATTGTTTTTTGAGATGTGTTGTTTTTTTTCTGAAGCTGCTTTGTCATGGCTGTTTCACTTATTGGCAAGTACATGCAGCTGTTGTGCCAAGAACAACAACAACAACATTTATTTATATAGCACATTTTCATACAAACAATGTAGCTCAAAGTGCTGTACATGATGAAGAAAGAGAAAAAAGACAAAAAAAAAAGAATTAAAATAAGGGAACACAAATTAATATAGAATAAAAGTAAGGTCCGATGGCCAGGGAGGACAGAAAAAACAAAAAAACTCCAGACGGCTGGAGAAAAAAATAAAATCTGCAGGGGTTCCAGGCCAGGAGACCGCCCAGCCCCCTCTAGGCATTCTACCCAGGGCCGGATTTATATGAAAAGAGGCCCTAGGCTATTCCACTTATGAGGCCCTTTCACCTTCCATTTTTAAGTTTGTAAATTACATGAGAGATAATAAAATTTTGCTAACAATTTGAATGTAGGCCCCTCTTGATCTTGAGGCCCTAGACTGAAGCCTAGTTAGCCTATAGGAAAATCCGGCCCTGATTCTACCTAACATAAATAATCAGTCCTCATTGTATTCAGGGTTCTCATGGAAGAACTTGATGATGACGGTCATGTGGACTTCTGGCCTTTAATCCATCAATGTAGAAGAAAAGAATGCATGCCACAAATGCAAGCAAACAGGATCGCGAGAACAACAGGAGTCAAACCTGGCCTAAGATCATTGCCAATAAGTCTAAATCGCCAAAGCCAAAATTGTAACTGAAGAACGAGGCCAAAAAACAGAGCAAAGAGTCATAACAAAAAGAGATTCAACAAAATATTAGGTTATCTGAAAACATGTAGTAGGCAAAGGTCAACGTTGCCTTCTTTTATACATAATCATCTGTGATGTCATGTGGCCAGCGACACCAGACATTATTATACACCAACCTCATGGCAATCCAGATGCAAACCCCTAGAAAATGACGTCCATGAAATTCAAAACGGTGTCATGGAAGGATGTAAAATAATATAGCACCATTAAAACAGTTAAATGAATTAAAAAAAATAGCAAAAATCGATTAATTGACCTTGAAAATCATAAGGAAAATTAGAGTGCAAAAACAAGTGTCATTCATGACAGCAGAAGTGTGTTGTACCTTTGTGCTCTGTCTGGGTGAACCAGGTAGTTTGGCCTGCAGATTTCAAGTTGTAAAGTATTAATAAGTAAAAGTAGAGTATTATATGAAAATGCAAAACGTCCAGAAGAAGAGATTTTCTGAGCTACAGACATTCCTTCCCCTGTTTAGAGAGTTGTAATGTTGTTTCTCTTATTAGATACAGCTTTAGTTTCTGTTTCCTTAAGTGTCTAAAATAAAACATGGTTATAAAAGACTACTTCAAGGGCAAGCATCCCCTAAAATACTACCTACAATAATGGTTATCTCATCCGTGACTATACTCCACAGGGTGTCCTAATAGGTAAACTGTTAGACTTTAAACTACAAGGATACCAGTTCGGTCCCCAGTTATGAATGACTGTCCAACACCTAGTAACTCAAATGGCCTGATCCAGTTATAAAATATTTATCAAAACATTTTCAAAATCCACTAAATCCATTTTTGTGTCAGTGGGCCCCAGCCTATCCCTGAGGGGCATCATGAAGCACAAGACAGGATCCACCATGGACAGAACATCTCCAGAGAATGAATTGTTAAGTGAGTGGAATACCCAGATGAAGACCACCACATTCTTTACCATGTTGGCACCCATGTGTGGGATTCAAACACAGGACACTCAGTGTATAAAAAAATAATGGTAGCCACTACTCCATATATATATATATATATATATATATATATATACAGTAATCCCTCCTCCATCGCGGGGGTTGCGTTCCAGAGCCACCCGCGAAATAAGAAAATCCGTGAAGTAGAAACCATATGTTTATATGGTTATTTTTATATTGTCATGCTTGGGTCACAGATTTGCGCAGAAACACAGGAGGTTGTAGAGAGACAGGAATTATTCAGGTGTTATTCAAACACTGCAAACAAACATTTGTCTCTTTTTCAAAAGTTTAAACTGTGCTCCATGACAAGACAGAGATGACAGTTCCGTCTCACAATTAAAAGAATGCAAACATATCTTCCTCTTCAAAGGAGTGCGTGTCAGGAGCACAGGCTGTCAGAGAGATAGAGAGAAAAGCAAACAAATCAATAGGGCTGTTTGGCTTTTAAGTATGCGAAGCACTGCGAGGCACAAAGCTGTTGAAGGCGGCAGCTCACACCCCCTCCGTCAGGAGCAGACAAAGAGAGAGAGAGAGAGAGATAGAGATAGACAGAGTTTGTTTTTCAATCAAAAATCAATACGTGCCCTTCGAGCTTTTAAGTATGCGAAGCACCGTGCAGCATGTCGTTTCAGGAAGCAGCTGCACAAAAGATAGCAACGTGAAGATAATCTTTCAGCATTTTTAGACGAGCGTCCGTATCGTCTAGGTGTGCGAACAGCCCCCCTGCTCAATCCCCCTACGTCAGGATCAGAGAAAGTCAGCGCAAGAGAAAGAGAAAAGTAAGCTGGGTAGCTTCTCAGCCAGCTGCCAATAGCGTCCCTTGTATGAAATCAACTGGGCAAACCAACTGAGGAAGCATGTACCAGAAATTAAAAGACCCATTGTCCGCAGAAACCCACGAAGCAGAGAAAAATCCGCGATATATATTTAAATATGCTTACATATAAAATCTGCGATGGAGTGAAGCCGCGAAAGGCGAAGCGCGATATAGCGAGGGATTACTGTATATATATATATATATATATATATATATATATATATATATATATATATATATATATATATACATATTGTGCTACTGTATATAATCAATTTCATTTTAAATATACAGTTGATAAAAACAATGGAATGCTGTTTTCTCCATGAAGGTATTGTAAGTTCCTAAAACTTTCCATTGTCTTTCATTAAATCTTAATTTACACTTCACTAGCAGTCAAGTTTCACTATTATTTCTGTCATAGTTTTCCTTTCCTATCAAAAGATAGGAATAAAGTTTAGAATAGAGTTTCTAAATAAAGTTAGAATAAAGTTTCACTTAACTTGCTCGATGTTTGTACATTAATGGATAAACTATTCTTCACAGTGCCCACTCTGGTTACATTTATAAATTACGTATTTATAGATGTGAACACTTATTTCCTGCATTATCATTCATCCATCCATCCATTTTCCAACCCGCTGAATCCGAACACAGGGTCACGGGGGTCTGCTGGAGCCAATCCCAGCCAACACAGGGCACAAGGCAGGAAACAATCCTGGGCAGGGTGCCAACCCACCACAGGACACACACAAACACACCCACACACCAAGCACACACTAGGGCCAATTTAGAATCGCCAATCCACCTAACCTGCATGTCTTTGGACTGTGGGAGGAAACCGGAGCGCCCGGAGGAAACCCACGCAGACACGGGGAGAACATGCAAACACCACGCAGGGAGGACCCGGGAAGCGAACCCAGGTCCCTAGGTCTCCCAACTGTGAGGCAGCAGCGCTACCCACTGCGCCACCATGCCGCCCCCTGCATTATCACTTGAGCTATTATCTATCAAAAATATTGTAAATTTACAAAGTCAGGGACTGTTTTGGCCTACATCCCCATAAACAGCTTACAGTACAGTATGTTCAGACTAATAACAATTGTATCCCACCGGGCTCTATTCTTGGACCATATATACTATTTAAATCTTTTAATTAATTAAGAAGACACATTTATTGAGTCTTATTTTTTAATAACTTGCACTACTTTTATGTGTTGGTTTGCTGGGGGAATAGTTGTGTTTTCTTCTAGAGTTAACAGATTGCAAAGGCCTTCATCATAGCATTCTTAGTCATTTGTTTTTCTGCAGTCTACTAAATGACGGTGATGATGATATAATTTGATAAGTTTCATTAGTACTAGGGTGTTGTACCGTATTAGCCAGATCTTGCCCGAAGAAGGGGCCTGAGTTGCATATTGTAATCTTTTTAGTTAGCCAATAAAAGGTGTCGTTTTGCTTGACTTCTTACAATAAGTTTCATTTAAATCGAACATCCCTTTGTGTGCTTTAAAACACTTTTTACCACTCTTTACCTTGCACATACCCCAAAGCCCCCAATAGGATAGGGCCAATTGATTGGGTAAACTTTTGTATATTGGGCAAAAACAGAAACCATTGTTGAGGAAACAATGAATTAACACAGGAAATTGTTAACAAAATGATTCATTGTAATTATTTTAAATGTGTCTTTCATTTATTATCACTTAAAGTACAGATGAAATGTGACCACAGTTTAAAAAGATCAATAAGATGTCAATACCATTCAAATGATACATGTGTAACGGATCCCCTCAATGAGAGGTAATGCAAGATGAAAATATAGAATTGTGTCCTGAAAAAAATAACAAAAGAATACATATAAGAAATTAGCTGAATTTTCAAAAAAAAAAAAATCAAAGGTGAAAAACTATAAAGGACAAATGAAAATAAATAGGATTCATGACATAGGAACACTTAATTTTGAGTCTGATGATATCACAGATATCAAAAATGCAAGAAAAACAGACATCACAAATGCCAAATGTTCAAAAGAAATAGTACATTTTCCTTCCAGTTTTAAAAATTCAGACAAACATTATCCTGGTACGATGAAAGTTCACTCCTTGAGATGTTTGTATTTCAAAAAGTGTCATTTAGAATATGTAAGTTAAACACAGAAACAACATCAAATGTAACACTTTAAAAGAGCACCTTCACCAAGTTGCAAAGTAACCATTTTTAAATATATATTTTCAATAGACTACAAATGTAGTTTGAATTATAACAATCCTTTGTTGTGTTGTATGTCATTGCCACATTCACATACACACAGGATGTAATGGGGCCAGTACACTCTATCTACTATATAGTAAAACACTAAGCTCTGTGTGTCCCTCAGAGCAATCTGATTGGTCAGTTTGCCTTTGCAGTGATAGGTCAGTTTAGCTTTGGTGATAGGACAAAAGAGGAAGTGTGAGTGTGAGGTGCACGAGGAGGAGTAAAGGAGCACACTGCCTTCAAAGATGGAAAGTATAAAACCAGACAGGAGGTGAGAAAGGCGCCATAAAAATAATGGGAGTGTCTGAGAAACAAGATTTATAGGAACACGGTGAAGGGCTGAAAGTGAAAATATGTTCATACTCATGCAAATATGGAGGAAATGCGCTGAAGATATACGTAACACATGAGAAACCAATTGTTTTTTAATTATTCTAGTATCTAGTTTCAAATAAAACACATAAAATTCATTTGTCAGAATTCTGACCACCAAAGACAAGAAAAGATGCTGCTCTTGTAGCAAATTACACAAGGCAAACAATTAAATACCAGCCTAGTATTACCCTTATCTTTTTCTGTTACTAGCAAAACAAGTACATTTTGTATTAATTACCTAGATTGGTTACAACATTGGCAACAGAATCAATCGACATGATCAAAATATACTGTCCAGCAGGCCTTCTATTCAGCCTTAAAGGAAAATAACAGTCATTTGAAACAGAATGGACTGGGAGGTGGGCTCAAAATCAAGGAGACTGAAAAATCAAGCATCAGAACCAATAGCGAATAGCAAAACTCAGTCAAAGTCAGAGTTCAGAAACCAGTAGGAGAAAATGATAAACGCTAACACTGGACCCACAGCTCTTTGATAAAGAGGTACTTTCTGGCTTCAGTTTTAAATACGCTTCCTCTTAATTTCCACTGATGTCTTTGAGTATTTGATTCACACTTAAGCCGAGAGAATGCTGTTGGATCTACTTTATTGATGCCTTTGAGGATCTGAAATGCATGTATTAGGTCCCCATGCTACCTCCGAGACCAGACAGGTTTAATTACTTGAGTCTGTCAGATTAGGACATGTCCTTAAGTCCTGGGATGCACTTGGTTTCTCTCCTCTGCACAGCTTCAAGTGCTGCTATGTCTTTCTTGTACTGTGGTGACCAGAACTGCACACAACACTTCAGATGTAGTCTTACTAGTACATTAAATCTTCAACTGACCATCTATTTAGTGTCTGTATTTTTTATGCACATCTTAGCTTGAATAGCACTTTCATTCCTGTAATAACAAACTAGGCTTAGTGTTTAGGTTAAAAATTCAAAAGATATGGAAACACAATAGGAATCAAAACCATCATAATTAAGTGGCAAAATACATACTATATGCATACTACTCAATCAAAATCTGGTGACCAAAACACTTCCTTTTACCTTGAAAAATGTTAACATCACTAAATCATTTACAACAATTGTGTATTTTAACTGTAGAAATCTCTGATAAATTTTGTAATTCTCTCATGAGGTATGTATTTAAATTTGATGATATTAAAAGGAAAATACAAAAAACACAGAAAGTGATATCTGATTTAAAGAAATATTAGAAATGAAAGCAAATTCATTTTTTTTGTAAAAAAGTTTTCAACTGTAATAATATAGAAAAACATACTGTTGCGACCTCCACTTCAGGTTCAAAAAGGAAGAAACACAGAATGATGAAGTAGGGATAAGAGAACAGTTTACTGGAAAAAAAACAAAAACAGGATTGTAGCAGCAAAAAAAAATATACGTCTTTGAACTTGAACTATTTACAATTGCCTATAAACCTCTCATTGTTTTGGCCCTGAGAGACACCGTTAATCAATACCAAAAAACAGAGAAAAGCATCAACTTCGTAAAGCAACTATGCCTTCCTTCTCAAACCCTCTCCTTCAAGACCACCCCCCCCAAAAAAAACTCTGCCTCCACCCCCTCTATTCCAGGTCCCGCCCTCTTTCAGTGTCAATCATACCCCTGCTGTCAGTCCTCTGTGCTGTACTCCTTCCTCCCTCAGTCGAGCCCAACAATCACTCTCAAGGGCCTTCAACCTGGCCGGGACATTACAATACTATAAAATCTTGGCTTATGTGTTGTAGGTGTCAGGTAGGAAGAATAGGCATCCGGGCCTGGGATAGAGGAAAGATTCATACCCAGCCAGGAGGCCATAATGGAAGGCGCAGGTGGCAGTGTTCATCAAGGCTGGACCATTTAAGGACACCCACATTGTGGCATGGGAGTTAGAGTCTGGAGACGCAGCCCTGTGGGGATCTTTGGGGACCACCAGAGGGCACTGCCCGGGGAGGACTGACCTGGTTTGTGTACGCCCCAGAAGTGCTTCAGAGGACTGAGACAGAAAGTCTGAAACACTTTCCAGGTCGGCTGTAAAAGACAGCCTGCTGCATCACTTAGATTGAGTGAGAGTCGGGAGGCAGCAGGGAACACTCTTGGAGGACAGAAGGAGGAAAAAATTGATTTGTATTGTGTATTGATCTTTGCACGGGTGATTATTGTGGGGGGTGATTGTTTGGCACTCCCTGGTGGTTTACAGTGTGTTATTTGCTTTTGTATTCATTTTTGTTTAACTTACATTTATTTTGAAGAGGAAAATTATGAGTTTACTCAGAATGCTTGCTTCGAATTAACCATTTTAAAGTTGATTAGAACTGTGTATCTGTGGGGTATACTTTAACAGCTGAATCCTTCTGGAGATTAACAATTACTTCCCCCGTTGCTTTTAACACATTACATTCTGGCATTGATCATCTGCTTCTCTAAATTTAATTTCAATCAAACGTGCCTATGGACAACATTATTTGTGAGATACAGCACTTTCATTTATTATTCGATAATAGACTGACATAAAAGTGAATCTGCGTCAGTAAAGAAAATACATCTATCAGGTAACTGCCACTTGTTTTAGAAAATTATCATAAACAAAACACGGAGGTGAATCAATTGTAGACATTATCCACATTCTAGTGAATTATCTCATTTGATTCCCTAAAATCATTACTTCAGAAAGATAGAATTGTTTAAAAGTGCACATCTCTAGCATAAACAGCCCTGGTTATGGAAAATTACTGTTATTTCTGTTACATTTATGGTCGCCAGGTTCCATTGTAGTAGCACATTAACAAGTATTTCAATAAACTCTTGAAAATGTTTTTGGGGTGCCTTCACTTTTGAAATTGAATTTCATTGTGATATTCCCATTGGGATTAATAAAGTATCTATCTATCTATCTATCTATCTATCTATCTATCTATCTATCTATCTATCTATCTATCTATCTATCTATCTATCTATCTATTTGAACAAGGCTGTCAGGTAAAAGAAATGTATTTTTTGAAAACTTAAAGACATATCATATCTATTAATTAAGCAGCCCGAGAACTATGAGATCAGAATATCCATCCATCCATTGTCCAACCCCCTATATACTAACACAGGGTCACAGGGGTCTGCTGGAGCCAATCCTAGCCAACACAGGGCGCAGGGCAGGAAACAAACCCCAGGCAGGGAGTCAGCCCACCGCAGGGCACACACACACACACACACACCAACCACACACTAGGGAAAATTTAGGATTGCCAATGCACCTTTGGACTGTGGGAGGAAACCCACACAGACACGGGAGAACTTGCAAACTCCACACAGGGAGGACCCGGGAAGTGAACCCAGGTGTCCTTACTGCGAGGCAGCAGCACTACCACTGCACCACCGTGCCATCCAGATCACAATATAAATGTAAAATATATTTTTAATAATAAACTGATGTTTAGTTATATGGCATGTGCATTCCCAGGCCTCCATTACATTGCACATTATATTTTTTCAGGCATAAATTTCCGCTTTTATCAATATGCATCATGTTAGCTGCATTAGTGTTATGTTTTTACTAGGCCATTAAATGGGATATCGCTCAATTTGCCAAATTTTTTTTTGTCCTTCTTCCACCTCTTGTTTCATATGGTGTCTCTATCACATATAAAAGCATGAGCAGCTAACTTTGTGAGGAAGTTCTGGAAAGCTGAAGAGTCAGGCATTCTTTGTGTCCTGGGGGAACAGGTACACACCTATGTTTATTGATACTGTGATATTTCTATCATTTATAAATATTTACCCAGAGTGTATTCGCGATCTCGTTCTTTCGGTCACTACCCATAGCTCATGACCTCACCTATGGTCATGAGCTATGGGTAGTGACCGAAAGAACGAGATCGCGAATATAAGCGGCTGAAATGAGTTTCCTCCGCAGGGTGTCTGGGCTTTCCCTTAAAGATAGGGTAGAAGCTCAGTCGTCCGGGAGGGACTCAGAGTAGAGCCGCTGCTTCTCTGCATCGAGAGGAGTCAGATGAGGTGGCTCGGGCATCTGTTCAGGGTGCCTCCTGGACACCTCCCTGGTGAGGTTTTCCGGGCACGTCTAACCGGGAGGAGGCCATGGGGAAGACCCAGGACACGCTGGAGGGACTATTTCTCTTGGCTGGCCTGGGAATGCCTTGGGATTCCCCCGGAAGAGCTAGAACAAGTGGCTGGGGAGAGGGAAGTCTGGGCATCTCTGCTCAAGCTGCTGCCCCCGCGACCCGACCTCAGATAAGCAGAAGTGGATGGATGGATGGATGGATGTTTCCTTAAGTAATCAGGACATTACAATGGTATACTCTCAGTTCTCGTTGGACTTGGGTTAACATCCTGGCCTGGGCACATTCTGTGTAGAGTCTGACCATTTTTCCCATGTCATAAGATTTCACTGGCTCCTCTGGTCTTCTCCTAGCTCATACAAGCACATGTTATCTAGTGTCTAGATAAGCATGGTTAATGATGACCTGGCCTCCTGCTCAGGATTCACATCTGTGTTTCAGCACAACTACTACTCAACCTTTAATTAGAATAAAGAATTTGGGAGAATGAATTAATAATTTCTACACAACGTGTACAATAAGTTACATATTAGTGTGAAACTGTCACCAATCTTAATCTCCATTTTGCAACCCATATTATGATTTCCCTTCTTTGACATTTACAGTATACAGTATACTACAGGGAGAAAAAGTTGTGCTTAAAAAAGTTAATTTGTTTAAGTACCATTTTTACTCATCCTTGATGGGACTTCCTAAAATATAATTTCCAATGAACTGCAAAGAAACCTAAAATAGAAAATTGAAATAACAAAAAAAAAACAAAAAAAACAATGGCTTTGTTTGTTTATTTTAATTAGAACGGCAATACAGCGGATTATGTGAGTATAAGAGATTAACTACGTGAATGAACATAATGAGGGACTTTAATGACTAATTAACAGCGTAATATATGCTAAACTTTTTTCTATATTAAAACAAGTCCATATCTACCACCAGCCCCCCCCCCCCCACCACCACCACACACGCCATTTATAGTTATGATAGACAATGTTTGATATGCCAAGCAGATATTCAACAAATACCCTCTGGACACATGTGCCTTTTCAACCATGTGATAATGAATTATTTGAATGAAAGCACATAAAACTAATCTAAAATTCTAATTGTGTATGTGATTCAGACCATTTGTTAAATTAAGATTATATAAATGTTTTCACTGTTGATTGACATAGCATATGTTTTTGTTTCCTAACATGGAAGCCAACAGATTCTACAATGTGCTATTTATCTGGGAGGTAGCATTTTGTATCTGTGTACATCATTTCCAGTATGCATTTTTCAGGAGCATTCTTTATGATGCTTGGTGATTATTGCCAGTATAAACTTTCCTGTTTTTTGAGTTATTGGCAGTTTCTTTTGGGGCTTTGAATTATTCACAATGACTGAATGGCATGCGACACTCACCCAAACAAGGTGATTTGAAGTTGGACAGAAAGGTGCAGTTGGTCAAAGTCTTTCTTTTAGTAAATACCGTTTATTTACCAGTTTCCATTGGTGTATACAGTTACTTAAATACACAGTAACATGAACTTAAAGAAGTTACAGCAATAATTTGCTTACTGTATACTGTGCAGTTTTTTGTTTCATGTACTGTAACTTATGGTGTTACACTAAAGGTGCCCTAAATGTTATAAACCAATTCATATTATTTAGTGACGCAAAATGTTGTCAGGGTTAAATTCGATTTTTTCAGAATAAACTAAAAGGCATTTCATTAAAATGTAACACATGTTACTGAGGTCATCACTGCAGTTTTACAAGGACCAGACCACAGTGTGTAATAGCAGCAGTAGCAAAAGCAGCAGAGCCAGTCATGGATGCTGCGGGTGAAGCTGCAACATAATAAAACAGACCTGATTTTCTTTAAAGAGCACTCACACAGAGACAAAGATTTTCTTCTTGACTTTCACATATCACTGGTTCAAGCTGTGCTGCTGCAAGTGCTGGCAGGCACTGAAGAAGGACATGAGTCTCAGGCAGATTCCCCCATGTGAATTGGATTGTGAACCTTTTTTTGAAATTCTTTATTGCTTAAAGAATTTTAGATTTGTGCCTGCAGAAACGTATAGTTGCTTTAAGTGCTCAGATGTGTGTTGATGTTTTGCCACCTGGATAAATACATTAGCCACAGTGTCCATTATTGTAGCTGGTAGATCAGTGGGAGACATGACTTGTCAGCAGTGCATGTATACTTATTTTTTCTGCCTTCACAATTCTTCCCATTGTCCAAATGACTTGAAATTTTGCACACTTACTCACTTCTGATGACAATACATGAATCAATAATCAGTTTCACTAATTGATCAATTAATCCATGTTAATTAAGAAATTCATATGAAGAATAGTTAAAGATTTCACCCATAGGTGGCGCTAGTAACGGATAGAAATATTAAAGGAAGTGTTAAAATATTTATTACAAAATTATACTAAAACAAACCCAAGACTAAAAAGTTGAAAATAATATACAGGGGGTCCTCGGGTTATGACATAGTTCCATTCCTACAATAGTGATGTAACCCGAATTTTGGTGTAAGTCGAAACACACTCTACCCTAAGTCACTTACCTATCCTAACACATTTGCAAAATCATAATCTAGAACATAAAAACACAACTAAGCCACAGAAAAAGGGAAAGGACATAAATATACTGTACTGTACACTGTACTGTAGTAACAGAAAAAATGACAAAAAATGAGTGTAAAAAATTCCTTACCTTTATTCCTTCTGATCTCTTTACAATGTCTAATTTCACTTCCATCGTGATGGCTTACCTCTTCTTTGAAGCACTACCATCTGAAGACTCTGACTTTCATTTAGGAGCCATGATAAGTGCCAAAAAGTCACCAAAGAAAGCAACACAAATGAATACTTGTACCGCATGCAACCAAACTAGTTTGCCAACTCCCTCAACCAAAAAACGCCGCGTACGTCTGCCACGTAAAATAAAAGCATGGGCGCTTTTCATCAATCAACATTCAAAAAACATTTCTTAAAATCTTAGCAAAAACGCCCACCTTTTATTTTAGAGTGATGTATGAGAGACTTATTTTTTACTTTTTAGTACACTTTTTAACTTAATATAAGTATGTGTTAATTTTAGTAGGGATGTGTCAACATCTTGAAATGATGCAGTGTTGTTATGTTTTTTACTACTCCTTTGTTTCTTACTCTTTATTGGTTCCTCAGGTTTAGTGAACCAGTAATACGTTTAGCTGCATTTATTGATTTCATTGTAAATAAATTGTCATATAATTTACATGCTAGCAAGCTACTATCTTATTAGAAGTTCTAATATTATGATTCGTGGGTATGAGAACTGTGCAGTCTAATTTGTGGGGCTGTGGAGTCAATATATTTTTGGGCTATGACGGAGTTGCAAAATTTTTATCCAGCTTGGCCTATGGTCTCAAGTGCATCAATAAGCAGAGCAACGCCAACACTGACATGTCAGATTTGTATTGGCCAATGCACTAATTAAAACAACTGCAAATGCAATTTAATTTAAAGAATGTTGACACCTGTGTTGCGGAGGGCTCCCTCAAGACTTAAGCTACAAAAAAACAAGTAAACCATGCAAATTAACTAATGTGACATTCTTAATTGCCAGTGTAACTTGGGTGGCCGTATATTATATGCACATTAGAGCTGTCTTGTTCCCACAGTTACTCTGACTGCTCCACTCCACTGCTCTGTTTTCTAACAAGCTCAGCACAGTTCCCCATTGTGAACCTGGAACCGTGGACAAAGTACCTGAGGATGATCCCAGAAAATAAGGACACACACAGTTAGTAATGGGTCGGTGCAAAGTGTTGGGTGCTTTTATTTCAAATGACAATCAAGAAAAGTGTTCAAAAGTGCAGTGCTTCAGATCTTCAATAAATAAATCCATAAAACCAAGGTACAAAGTGAGGGTTAAAAATGTCCAATGAATATATCCCATAAAAACAAGGTTATCCCAGGCAGCATCTATCCTTAAAAAGCAATCCAGAGACACAGTGTCTTCCTCCTAAAAATTGACATTTCCTCTGCTTACATGAGATGGCATCTCAGCAGCCACGGGAGATGACCACTAACAGGTGTAGTCAAATTTAACATGATTCGGGTCTCCGTTGCCAGTCCCATGCTCCATGGTCATCTCCTGTAGCTGCTGAGATGCCATCTCATGTAAGCGGAGAAAATGTCAATTTTTAGGAGGAAGACACTGTGTCTCTGGATTGCTTTTTAAGGATAGATGCTGCCTGGGATAACCTTGCTTGAGGGGCAAATAAAAGAATTTTTATTTTAACGAAAATGAACCTGACATATCCTGCAGCTGTTTTAACAGAGTATTGACCAACCTGTACAGTCTTTAACCTGCTACAGAATCATAATGACAAAAGTCTACACACACAGGTGGAACACAACACACAACAGTTCTTTTTGTTTTTAGCTTAATACTAGCAGGGAGCATGTCTTGAATTTCTCTCACAAATAAAATTAGATTTGGCTGGAGAAAATTAAGCACATATCAGGCAGTTCAGCTCTCTTCCGTCTAAATCTAAAACTTGCTTCAAAAGTCTGCCTTCAACATCTTTTAATTGTGCCATACTGGCCGGTTTTGATTGTCCTTTCCATATCTGCTGGCTCCATTTTCTCAATATGCTTTTGATATTTGGTGCTTGGAAATTGCATTATAAAAATAATGGTATTAGATTGAACTTTTATTATGCAAAAATGACTTTTATAATGTCATTTTTTCATTTTGAAAGCAATAACTTTTTTTCTGAAATTTTATTTCACATCACAGGAAACTTGTCATCCCACATACTCAGTGCTGACTGCGAATTATTTCCCTCATGAAAGTGAAAGTTCTTACACCCACAACTTTCATGTTAAATCTCACTGGATTCTAGTGATGTATAATGCGTATCTTTACCATTTACCATATAAAGTGTGTGTTGTGGGGTGGGGGGGGGGGGGGGGGGGGGGGGGGGGGGGGGGTGGGGGGTTAATTCACAATAATACAAATGAATAAGTAGCCATTCTGTATAGAATAGTAATGTACCATGCTATACTATTTTTCAAGCCCACTTAGTCCTGAGCAGGGTCCCAGCAAGCATAGGGCGCCTGGACAGGGTGCCAGTCCACTGCAGGGTTACACATTCATACACATGCCCACTAGGGGCTAATTTATATTCAATGACACCACAACCCTGTTGTTATGCACCCAACATATCTGTGGTTCAAGGAATAGAAATACCAGCCCTTGACCATGTCCAAACCCATTTTAAAATCATTGCCCATCATAACAAATGCAATTTTATTGTTTCAATTCATTGTAACTTTGCTGCTTTTCATGAATATATTTTTAGATAATGTTTATTGATGAGCCTTTTATTTTACTATATTAGCTATGGAAAGTAAACAAAGTATTTGTTAGAAATTAAAATTTGCACATTAGTGGGTTCCAGTTTTGAGTAATGGCCCAGTGATTTTCATTTGCAAACTTCATTTACATAAATCTTAGTGAATCACAGGCAGTCATGACATGCTCCTGTGATAGCCAGTTGGGTAGGTTGACATACCCAGTGACCCAGTCTGCGACTTGCGCCAGCAAAATCGAGCATAACTCATAATGGCAGCCTCTGTGTGTGCGAGAGTTGAGAAGCAGTAATAATTCATCTGCAATGAATACTGTGACTGACATGGGTGTTTTGGACCTCAAAGTAATTCATCTTGGCTGATGTCTTGTGTTTTACGTATCACCACAGAACGGAAAAAATCAGGAGTGGTCACAACTAGACTTTCTTGTATACTCAGATATGGGGAAGGATATTTGAGGAGTAAACTGCAAGACAATGATTATATTTTTATATTATGTACATTAAAGAACCATCAACAACAAATCAAATCAAATTAATAAAATATTGAACAATTACTATAAAAGTAAAGTTGAATAAATCGGACTCTGCAGCTGCATGAATAAAAGCTAAAGTACCACTTCCGGTTAACGGAAATAGCCCAAAAGCTGATAGAAATCTATGTTTTGTACCTAATACTTGTATGCAAAATTTGGTTAACCTATGTGAAAGCGCACTCAAGTTATCGTATTTACATACACACACACAAACACACACACAGACAGACACACAGACATAATTCCAAAAACGGTATTTTCGGACTCGGAGAGGTCTAAAACGTTGAGATTCATCAAAATCTCGACATCGAATCTTTGGACGATTACAATACTTTCACTATACTTTGCATACAAGAAAGTAAAAAATAAAAAAGGGCAGAGACTGTGGCTGAATTGGAAAGCATTTGTACAGCTCTAGCTCTGTCAGGCACCACATCATTTGCTGTCAGAAAAGGGAGTGAGCTTGTGATACTTTGGATACTTACATGTGAATTGGTCATCAGATGTTGATGCGATAGTGAAACTGATGCATATAGTGCTGTGCGACTGAACTGACATAATAAGCCTGTTGAAATTGGTCCTATGAAGCTTCAAGTAGCAACATCGAAAAAGAAGCAAAATGATGGTGATCAAGAAGAAGGACAGGAAAGTTATTAGCGCCCTAAGTACTGTTTATAATGCAGCAATTGTCAATGTTCATTTCAGGGTAAATGTGGAAGCCACTAGCCCCATGCTGTGGTAGCCTACAATAACACAAGGTGATGTGGATCAGTCACTGACAATCTACCCTCTGATGCACAAACAGAAAAATATTATTTGAAAAGTGCACCAAGAAACATGCTTCTATTATCCTGATTGCAACATTGGGCTGTGCATTGAAGACAGTTTCAAAACATGTCAAACGAAGGACGTGTGATAAATCTGCATCAGTACATCAAAGGACACTATAGATACCTTTCCTTCTTTATTTATGTTGACCTTTTAGTATTGTGAGGGATGGCTGGCCAAATATTCTGGTCCACACCTCCAAGCCGCTAGATGGAGCTCTCCCAACAACATGGAAGTGCCCCAAATTCCAGCAGGGCCATAAGGACATTGTAGTTTGTATAAACAGCCTTGCTGGATACCATGGGGACCACTAGGAGCCGCTGGAGGAAGGCTCACAGAGTGCTACGTGCCCTATAACCTGGAAGTGCGTCATGAACACATGACCGGAAGGAACGATGTGCTTCCGGGGTGAAGAAGTGGAGTTTTTATATGACCTGGAAGGGTTCCTAGTCACGTGGACAGAGAGGGTGAAACACTTCCAGGTCAAGGACTATAAAAGGACTATGGGAAATCCCAGACGTCGAGCTAAGCTGGGTGGAAGGGTGGCAACGCGTCTGGGAGTGAAGAGGATTATTATTGATCTATTGTTTATTGTGTTTATTTGAAGATTGTGGAGAAGAGGGTGCTTTGTGCATGTTTTGTCCTAATAAATATAATATTTGGACTTTTACTGGGTGTCTAACGTGTGGTCTGAGGGTTCAAGGGGTCACGGGCACCCTAAATCTGTCACAGTATTTACATGTTTCTGTTATACTTAATAACATTTTTTTCTTGAAAAAAATCCAACGTTTTTGGCTTTTTTTTCCGGGGTAAAACATAACAATAAGGTAGCTACACATTACCTAACATTTCATTGCCTGTACACTCCCAAAAACTGTGGTTTACAATTGGCATTAAAATGCAGTCTACGATGATATGCCTTCCTTCCCCTGTGTGAATGATTTACTTGCAGAGCAGCTACTTTATGACTTTAATACTTTGTTTCTTTTACTTTGCTAATCCACTCAGAGTGCCTATGGATTAGTAGGGCCTGAAGCGCAGCAATGGTTTGTCCAGCCTTCTTGTCCTCTCCCTTCAGCAGTCGCTGTGTACCACCTCCTTCACCAACCATCCACAAATCTGCTGAATATAATGGCAACTTGAATGAAAGATAGTGTTTTATGTTTCAGTGACATCAGAAAAAATTACAACACAAAGAACAGAAACTATGTTTTATAGATTATAGAGTCTAACGTTAAATTGAAATCATCCAAAAACCTGTAAGAAAACCAAGTGGATCTACTGCCATGTGACGTGTCATCTTTTTTTTTTTTGTTCTGTATACTACTGCTACATACACACTACTAAAATACTCTACAGAGTATGTTCTTTAGATCTATTTCATTTTCACTTAAAAATGTAAACCATTTTTCATAATTAAAGTTAGTAACAGCTGTGTTAACAAAAAGAATCTGCAGTTATATGATGAGAACTGCCAATGGATTAATCTGCTGTAAATTGAGCACCTCTGGTCCAAGCCATCTCATTTCAATTACTACAGGACAAGTAAAATGTCTACAACTTTCCAATTAATAGAAAGTGAAATAAAGTAAAATGCAGATACTATATGTCTTGAATTCTCAGTTTTACATTCTATAAGTAAATACTCAGGAATATTAATAATTATTCTGTGCCATGACTTTTGTTTTAGTTTTCTGCAGAGTGCTGAATTGATGTCTGAACACCTGCAGACAACAGGGAAAAGATTCTGGAAGTCAGTAGAGTCTAACTAATCAGGGCAGCTTGGGAAGCATTAAGACAGACATGTTGAGAGGAAATGTGACACCTGGAAATTACACAATGTAATGGAATCAGCCAAGTGGTAAATGTAGCTTTTAAATAGGTTTTGTGTTCTCCATTAACTTACCTGACGCTGATTAGTTCTGACAGTCTAGAAAGTGCTGGTCAACACCTTCTTGTTGTGCACAAAGTTCTTTTTAGTTGAGTTAGTTGCTGCAAATCACAGTTCAGTCAGTGATATACAGGAGGTGCAAATGATATTTCACTTTAATATTTTCTTTTCTCTTAAAGGCTTGTAAGAATATTGTACCCCATTGCACAATTCAGTGCAAGATATATCCTCTGTAAGTTGTTAGGGCATTGAAGTAAAATATTTTGAAATTTCAAACGAACATGTTAATTTCTTAGCATCAATTATTGAGACAATAATAATTTGCTATTTGAAGTAAATCATCTGGAATTAGTTTACGACTGCTGCGAGTTTTTCAACCACGCACAATAATTGCAGTTAAAACCCAGCCTTTGAAATTATTATTATAACACAAAAAGATGCTGCATTATTAGATGCATTTATAGTTTTCTCTTCTATATTTGCTTCCTAAACTTAACTGATATTTATTCTAATAGTAAATTAATTCAGGCTTTTGTCTTTAGCCAACTACATTACTGTAATGCCCTCCTAGCAGATTACACAAAAAACACATCAATCAGTTGCAGTTCATTCAAAATGCAGCAACAGGAATCTTAATCAGCAGAAGAAAATTTGAGCATATCTCACCCATTGTTACACTGGTTACCTGTGTCCTTTGGAACTGATTTTAAAATACTGCCAATCTTATATATAAAAGTCTATGCGTGGAAGTGTGTGTCTGTCTGGCCCAGAAGTGAGAGGTGGAGTCAGGGTAAGGGCTCCACCTCCGAGGAAACAGAAAACTTGCTTAGCCTCTAATAACACAAGTGAGGTCAGCAAAACGAAACCTCAGAAGAAAGACAAAGTCGCTTAGCCGCTAACATCGATTTGAGCACATCGGCAAAATGAATCCTCCTAGGAGAGAGATGCCTAGAGTAGTTCTTTTCAATTACCTGAAATCTCTACATTTCAATTTTTATTCTGATCATTTCAATAGTTTCTAGGACCCTGAGCACGGGCTTACACAGCTAGTGGTATATAAAGCTCTAAATAATATTGCTCCTTTCCTATATTTTAGAGTGTCTGTCCTGATACATTCCCATTCATAACCTTAGATCATCTAAGTGTGATCTGCTAATTATTCCAAGAGCTAAGTATGAAAGAAGTGGTGAGACGGCCTTTCACTATTATGTACCAAAAATATGGAATACTTTACAGTTAGTTGTATGCCACTCTAATACTGTGCAGCATTTGAAAAAAACCCTAAACACACACTTTTTAAATTTGCTTTTACATAACTACATTTAATTTCTACTCTTAATAAATTCTATATAAACAGAAACATCACATACTTATGGAATTTGCAATTATTATTAATCTGTACTTACACTGCTTTCTTTTCCACTTTTTCTGAGGTAGCATTTTGTGCCACCACCACCTGATCAAAGTACTGTGCAGCCAACTGTGATGTTATCGTAAAACTGGATACTCCAACTATCAACAAAAACTACTGCATCAAATCTTCTTGAACGAAGCTTAAGAAACAATAAAGAACTACTTAAGATCATTCATGTTAGGTAGAATGCCTAGTGGGAAGCTAGGCAGTCTTTTGCCCTTGGAACCCCTGCAGATTTTGTTTTGTTTTTTTTTTCTCCAGCATCTCACCCTCGTCATCCCTTGCCATCTGACCATAGCATTGGATTTATCTTTAGAGACTTAATAAGGAATCTGCATGTAATGATTTTTTTCTATCACCTGCATATTTGCATTATGTAAGTAATGTTATGTAATTGATTTATGTTTATCTACTAATTTTGGCTTGTCATTTATTCATTCTTATTATAATCTATTTCTAATTTGTTTCATTTTTCTTTGACATCTTGTAAAGCTCTTTGAGCTACAGTCTTTGTATGAAAATATGCTATAGAAAGAAACGCCATTGTAATATAAATTAATATTAATGGCTAATAATATCAATAGCTTTAATTCTGTAATGCTTGTTAACAGAATCTGAGAAATTTCAGAAGATCTTAAATTAAATAGATCCTTACCGAGATAAGCTGATCAACTTTCAGTGGTTCTGGTTCACGTTTTCACCCAGTTATCACCTGTGGGTAGTTTTTCCGTGTGTTCATCTGGCTTTTGTGATTGCTCAGATTTTTGCTACACCTCAAAGTCATGCATGTTAGGTGAATTGGTCACTGAGGTGGTAAGGGTGGGTGCGTGTTTATGTACGTATGTGTGTGTGTGTGTGTGCCATGTGATAAACTAGCATTCTATCCAGGTAACTATCTATCTAGATATTGCTTGTGCAGGCCACGTGACCATATACTGGTAAGACAACAGCCTATAAAAAATCCACATGGTAAATTGGAAATAAAATGATTAATTCAAGTTATTTCTATTCATTTTTCAGTTAATTTATTCTCAGAAATAAATAATTCTTACAACCATTTAGAAGTGATGCACTGAGCAATAATATAATTGCAGACTTGTGTCCACTAATTACAAACATTTTTATCATACATAGCATAGAATAAAGTATTTAATAGTGTCAAAATTTCAAGTTCTTAAAGACTTTTCATTTTATAGGATGCCCTGAATGTTATTTTACCATTTGTGATGTCCGTGTGTGTTTATGGGTGTTTGTGGATCTCTCACTTTTGTACGTAAACTTGCTCTTTGATTATAATTCAGAAATGCTGGAAACATATTGACTTTGAACATAATAATTTAACAGGATCATCTATTTTATCAAATAAAATGAATAAGTTTTAAGTGCAAAAGTAATATGCAAAGTTACAGATAAAAGTTCAAAATAAAGGTATAAAAGAAAATATAAAAAGTTTACAACTTGTAGACAAAATGTATAAATAGGTTATACATTTTTAAAATAACCACCATCAACCACTAATGAGTAGGTGTAGAATATCCACATGCTTATACTCCATCCTTCTTCAGTCATCTGAATTTAACAGGTGTCACACACACGCGAACAGAGGGCAGCCAACAGGTTTGACAAAGCACGACAGAACAAAAGAAGGGGATTTAAAACAAAGTATTAATGTCTTTCTCCCTTATTCAGCAGAAAAACAGAGGATTAAAGACCGCACCTTTTGGAGGTCCACCAGGGTAACATCCATTTCGGCTGTCATTAACGACTCCATTTCCAGGTTCCTGCCAACTGGAGTTTCTTCCGTCCCACCATGATGACTTCCCGTCCATTTCCAATGAGCAAATTTCCGGCTCCTGATTATGTTGTCATATCCGTCACCCATCTTCAACGTCACTTCCTTTGTCTACTTCACTTCCTGTCATACCTCCATAAAAATCCCGTCAAACCTTGCTTCATTGTCTCCAATGTCTGATTCATACTGCTATAGCCTGGTATCAATCTAGATAGACTATTCAGACCAACTGACAGTATACGGGGAATTTCCCCAAACCTAATCTGTGTGTCTCCTCTGCTTATTTCGTTACACAGGCCATATTTACTTTTATCAAGAACACTCTGATGTTGATTTTGCTATTTATAAATTTAATTGAGCAGCATAGATGTTCTGCTAATAAAAGTGATCAGAGTATAAATATAAATAAAGTTGTATCATGTCCAATTTGGATGCTCTGAAAGTTAGTGTGAAAATTTCATGATTGAGTTTGGGCAGAGGCTAAGAGGTGAATCTTTCTTAGGCGTGACAATCAAGAAAAGTGACTCCAGGATTTCAGTTCTTGCTTACATCTGCTAATCAAGAAATTAAACACAGGTAGAATAATCTGTTGGTAAGAATAGGTAGAAGAACAAGTAAAATGGTCAACTCAGTTAAATAAAATGGACTTCCTTATGCAAAGATCACAGTTTTAAACTAACTGGCTTGTTTGTCCACATAGGTCAGGTCAGGATGAGGAGCATGCACTGGTACAGCACATTACCACATCCACCACATGAGGAAACAGCTCGGGATCCTGGTTGGCAACCTTCCAGGCAGACATGTGGTCCAGTCCCACCCTCCAGAAATTTACAATTTTCACAAAGTACATCCTCCATTGTCAACAGGCCATAGTTCATCAATTAATTATTATGGTTGGTTTCCAATTATGTGAATCAGTTTCTACTTTGTTCTCTGTGTTCTTTAACAAATCTGTATTTTTATATGTTATAATTCTGTATTTAGTAATTAGTATAATCTATACTTGTACTTTACCTGAAAATTTGTTCACAGACCTCTGTGCCGGCCCTCAGTGAAAAGCGATATACAAAAAATAAGTTGTATTGTAATATTAAAAGCCATGTCCTTAGCTTCATTATAAGGGTGTGGGGTGGAGGCACACATGCAGAATAGAATAGTTTTTCAGCAGATCCTGATTTATATATGTGATATTACATGCTATGGTCTCCTTTTTATTTTCATTACACTTTCCCTGGTCAGGTAACATTACTTGTAATTCTTCACTAAGCATAACTGCTTTGTATTACTCAGTATTCAACTTTTCAAGTATTTAATTTACTTGAGTTTAACTTTTATGTGATTGCAATGTAAATATGATGTCTAGGAGTATACAGTGATCCCTCACTATATCGCACTTCGCCTTTCGCGGCTTCACTCCATCGCGGATTTTATATGTAAGGATATTTAAATATATATTGCGGATTTTTCGCTGCTTCGCGGGTTTCTGCGGACAATGGGTCTTTTAATTTCTGGTACATGCTTCCTCAGTTGGTTTGCCCAGTTGATTTCATACAAGGGACGCTATTGGCAGATGGCTGAGAAGCTACCCAACTTACTTTCTCTCTCTCTCTCTCTTGCGCTGACGTAGGGGGGTGTGAGCAGGGGGGCTGTTCGCACTCCCTAGACGATAGGGACGTTGCTACCTTCTGTGTGCAGCTGCTTCCTGAAGGACATGCTGCACGGTGCTTCGCATACTTAAAAGCTCAAAGGGCACGTATTGATTTTTCACTCTTTGTTTTTATCTGTCTCTCTCTCTCTCTCTCTCTCCCTGCTCCTGACAGAGGGGGTGTGAGCTGCCGCCTGCAACAGCTTTGTACCGGCGGTGCTTCGCATACTTAAGCCAAACAGCCCTATTGATTTTTTTTTTGACTGCTTGCTTTGTTCTCTCTCTCTCTCCTGACGCGCACTCCTTTGAAAAGGAAGATATGTTTGCATTCTTTTAATTGTGAGACAGAACTGTCATCTCTGTCTTGTCATGGAGCACAGTTTAAACTTTTGAAAAAGAGACAAATGTTTGTTTGCAGTGTTTGAATAACGTTCCTGTCTCTCTACAACCTCCTGTGTTTCTGAGCAAATCTGTGACCCAAGCATGACAATATAAAAATAACCATATAAACATATGGTTTCTACTTCACGGATTTTCTTATTTCGCGGGTGGCTCTGGAACGCAACCCCCGTGATGGAGGAGGGATTACTGTATAGATTTGTTAGTTTGCAGTGTTTGATAATTTTGCATTATTTTCACTCATGGTTCAATCTGAGTATTTGCATTGCCAGTTTTCTGTTAACAGGCTACATACAAGCTGACTCATGTAAAGTCTGCCTTTTCTCATTTTTATGTGTGCTTCTGGACATTTCAGTATGTATAATTTCTTGTATAAACACACTATCTCTTTATGTGTTGATGTTTTGTCCTTTTTTTTTTGCTGGCACACTGATATGTATGTTGGTAACCCTATATGAAAACAACCAGTATGTTCTAAAATCATATTGCACTCAAGTATTTCTTAGTTGTAACTGAGTAAGACGCATGGAAGGTCATTCTCTTTTAATTGAAACTACTAATAGAATGACCGTTAGTGCTGCATGTTGTCAGCATAACATATACCACATTTCATCTATACAGTCTTTAGCCAAAGATAAGTGCCAAAGCACTTTAGCAAATGCCAGTTACACCAGCCTCACATTTTCCTGGGATTGGCCACTGACCCTTACTGCCATCATTGCTCTTATTTACATTTGGCACATTTCTCTACATGGTTTGGAACTGCCCCTGTGTTGTCTCCATCTGGTCCTTTATTTCAAAAGCCATTTCCTCAATGATGTGTTCAGACATTCCATTCTCTCCCCCAATATTTCTCCTCCTAGGCCTCTTTCTTTTTTCTCTTACTTCTATACTGTGCCTATACATTTTTGCTATACACCATTGAATCACAATTGATTTAGTTTGGAGTTTTTGATACTAATCAGTTAGAAAAAGACTCTTTAATGTCAAAATTCTGAATTAATTACAAATTCAAAACGCAAAATAATTGATCTATTAAGTATTTAGCACATTTAGTACGAAACACCTAAATCAAAAGTGGTGCAACCAATTGGCTTTAGAAATTACATAATTAGTTAAATGGAGATGTCGTGTCTGGGGTTTCAAGTGATTGTAGTATAAATACACCTCACCTTAAGTTGTGGTGAGTCAGCATGGTGACCTAACTTACACAAGAACGACAAAACACTCCAAGCATCTCTGTGAAAAGATGGCTGAAAAACACAAGTCAGTGGATGGACACAAGAGAATATCCAAGTCACTGAATATCCTTTGAGTCCAATAAATCAGTCTTGAAGAAATGGGAAAAGTGTGGCACAGCTGTAAATCTGCCACAGAGCAGGCTGTCTATAAAAATGGAGTGATTGTGTGAAGGAAGAGAAGACAAGTGAAGGAGGCTATCAAGAGGCCTATGACAACTCTGAAGGAGTTACACGCTAGAAAGGCTTACACTGTAGAAACAGCACATACAACTTTTGCCTGGGTACTTCATCGGTTGCAACCTTATGGGTGAGTGCCACTTAAAAAAGTGTTTGCCAGAAAAAACACGGGAGTCTCTGATGTCAGCTGAAAGAAGGTTATATGGTCTGATGAGACATCTTTTTGTTCAACAGACTACACACCATATTTGGTATAAGCCAAACACTGCATATTATCAAAAACCCACCATGAAAATAGTGGTGGTGTCATCATGGTGTGGGAGTGATTCTGTGCATCAGGGCATGGAAGGCTTGTGAGGATAAAATAGAAGATACAAGAAAAACATGGAGGAAAGCCTGATGCAGTCCGCGAGAAATCTGTGCCTTCAGAGAAGATTTCTTTAACAATAAAACAATGACCCCAAGCATACCAGCAAAGCTACACATGAATGGCTTAAAAACAACAATGTTAATGTCCTAATATCTAAGAGTCAGAGTCTATAACTCAATCCAATTGAGAATTTGTATCTGGGCTTGAAAAACGTTGTTCATTTCCATTTCTCCATGCAACCTGACAGAGCTTGATAGGTTTTGCAGAGAAGAAGAATGAGGAAGAATTGCAATGTTCATATGTGCAAAGCTGACTCAAAGCTGTCATGGCTGCCAGTGGAACATCTAAATACTGACTTGAGAATTATTTTTTGTTTTATATTTGTAATTGATTTAGACCACTTTGCAGAGATCTGTTTTCACTTTGTCATTAAAGTCTTTTTTTTCCAATGGAAGTAAATTCTTTTTGGCATTGTATCTCAGAGAAACTTTTCCTTGGGTACCATTATTACAAAAGCAGATCTGGCCTGCCACACGAACGTTCCTACTGTCAATTCCTTAAAACCTTTTCCAGACTGGCATTTGTTGTGCTTTCTGTGTCTTGGGTTAACTGGAAATCCAGCAGCAGCATTAAGATATGGGTGCTTGCCATTCAGCTGGTTTGAAGCTTGGCAGATTGTGATAATGATGTGAAAATGGTGGCCTGATGGTACAGGCTTAAGTTTGAGGTTACAGAGATGGTGGTTCTCTATTTTTATCCATTATTTCTCAAGGCCAGGTCAGGTTAGGTTGGGGAGCATGCACTGAAACAGCTCTGGACCCTGGTTGGGAACCTCCCCAGGCAAACACGTGGTCCAGTTCCACCCTCCAGAAATGACCCTTTATCTGCCGCAGCCAGGTGTTACGTGGGCATCGCCTTGGCCTGGTCTAGACACATGGGTCTTCAAAAATAAGGATCCTGTGAGCTGGATCACCCTTAGGGAATTGTGTCACATGGCCATAGTGCCGTAACTGATGCTCCCTCACAATGCAATTAATGTGCCTCATTCGGGACTCTGTGAGCAACCACTCATTCAACACAAAGTCAAACCAGCGGTACCCAAGGATTCACCAAAGAGACACAATACCAAAGGAGTCCAGTCTTCACAACCATACAGCAAGACAGGAAGCACCAGGACTCTAAAGATTTGGGCCTTCATCCTTTTCATAGGTATCAGGAGCGCCACACACCCCTGTCCAGAAACCTCATAACCCCCCGGGGCTCTCTCAATCCGTCTACAGACTTCATAGGAAGAGTCACCAGAGATATGAATGGCACCAATGAGGAAAGAAAACCTCTCGACAAGGTCGACACTCTCTCCGCAAACAGACACACTGCTGATGGCTGTGCCCAAATGGTCATTAAAGGCCTGGATCTTGGTTTTCATCCAGGACACTCGCAAGCCCCGACACTCAGACTCCTTGCTCAGTCTCTTGAGAGCCCCAATCAGAGCCTCCATTGACTCCGTAAAGATCACAGCATCGTTCTTTGCTAACAGATTCCCACCAATTGGGATCTGAGTGCTGCCAAGCAGCGGCCAATGCCTCAGCTCCACACCAGTTCTGATCCCCAACAGGCCTGACCCTATTGGCTCTCTGATGGTTCTGACTCATCCCCTTCATAATGCAAGAAGCCTTCCTAAGGGTGGCTGCAGCAAAGCTACTCCCGCTGTGAGCAGAAAGGAGTCCTGTCTGTTGTCTCAGAGCTATGTGAAGATTTGTTACGGTAGCTGGAGTGCCAATCCTACCAAACCAACCCCCACGATTTCCCAGCCAGTTGGAGGACCATTTGCAGGGCCGGATGCAGTTTAACATCATACCCAAGACACAAAAATATTTCTCGGAAATAACTTAATTCTTCAATTCTCTTTTGCATTTATCTAACTAATTAAATATTTGACCACAGTAAAATTGTTCCTTTATTTTCCCAGTTACCTGCATGTCAAGGTGTTATAAAAAAATAATTTGGTTAATATCAATAATAACATTTATATTCATTCCACTCCACATGCAGATTTCCATTGGTGCATGCTGCTCTGTTTCACTCCTACAGACTACAGTATGCTCTGCTCTGTCCGACAAGGTTTTTCCTCCCATATCCCAAATCTGTGCTGTAACTCGGCCTGTAGGACTTGTGATCTTACAAACCAGGCTGACAGACGCATATTGCTATCTACAACATTAGTGTCACAGGTGTCTGGTCACACTTATAGGTAATCTAACTTAGACACCATTAAAATATCCGACTATGCCACCCAGTTTTATTAAGAGATTGGGAACTCCTGAAATTGACCAATAATAGCACACAGGTTTCTTTAAATTGGGCGGTGAGTAAACACACAATGAAAGACACAACAGTAATTTTAGAAAAAAGCAACAGTAAGTTCTATTACACAAAACAATATAAGGTACATTAAAAAGATAAACGAACATAACAAAAACTAAACATATCAGGAATCAATTTCCCTTTTTTTTAAAAGGAAAATACACAGTCCACCCTCTAAAAGTCCGTTAAAAACAAGAATTGGAGTATACAACCTTTAGTGGTGCAGAGTCCAGTTTGTGCACTGTGTTACCCCAACACTTAATTGTTCAACTGTCCATGGATGCACTCTGTTCCCCGGACACTCGTTCCCCTACAGAAGTTGTGTCAAATTGTTGACTCCCTGTCAGCGTCTCTTCGTTGTTCCTTTTTCTTCCACTCTGGGCTCCTTGTGTGGCTGGGACCTAGGCACGCCTCATTCCTCGTCTGTCAGCTTCGCTTGGTCCTCTCATGCGGCTTCCCTCTTTCGCTGGACCCACAACTGGTGTCTCCTTGTGGAGCTGTCTCTTCCTCCCTGGAAGTAAATGTTGCCGTCCTTGTGCCTCACGTCGTGCCAGCCAGGTACCCTTGCCTGCGAGCCCCTGTACCCTGTCCGAGTGTCTTGGCAGCGTTTCTTGTGGACTTCCCTCCGCCTTCTGCTGCCAGGAGTTTTTATCTAATTCAGTCCCTGCCATTATCAGTTCTGGACAATCAGTTTACACAATGGTACATCTGCATTTCCTGGGTTTAACAATTAATGAAAACACAAGTTAAAAAAAGGAATTGTTACCAATCATGAATAAGTACAGATATGCTGATTAGAAACCAATATTTCCAAGTCAGGTAAATACAGACATCCTCCAAGGAAGCAGCAGTTCTGTTATCACACGTGGTATTGTTTGTAAATCTCAACCAGCCATAAACTTCAAAGTGGTGACTCCTTTGCAGTACAGCAAATAAATACATCCTGCAGACAGCCTTTTAACTTTTCACCCCCCAGTCCCAACAATGGATGCCTAATGGAACCACCCAGTGCACAAAAAAAAAAGTCCCCTTCTGACATTAGACACCATAATTCTTTAATTCCAATGCCCAGTAAAAGTGGTGTACAACTGTTTTTATGTCCTTTGGTATTTAAAATATACAGTAACTACACAGCAGACTTCCAGTTGACATACAGTGTAAGGAAATGCCAACCAGATATGAATGCCTATTTTTATCTTAAAACGTTTGTGATAAATTTTTAATTAAAACAAGAGTCTCCTCTTATCTTCTGAATACCCTTTCCACCTACAGATTTTGCACACACTTACTGTACTTCATGGCTTTCCTAAACTGTGATGTATTGAACCAAAAAACAACCTGCAAGAAGAATGACTGAAAAAATCAATGAACTGTGAAATAGCACGTGCACAGATATACTGTGAGGCTGGAAATATACATTCACAAATGAGATACCAGGTCAGACACGTCTATGTGGGAGGGTAAAGCTTGAGAATTTTCCTGTAAGGTAGCAAGACAAATGACCAATGGAATGCTGTAAGTTACAAAAAAAAAGAAAAATCACTGAATCAATCACATACAACATGTTTGACGAATTTTACAATTCAATGTCCTATTATTTTGATGGAGGTAGCTTGTAATGAAAGGCAGAGTAAAACACATCACATAAAAGTAATAGTGACCATCAGCTCCGATGCAGCAACCAATAACATTGGGGAGAATTCTTTAAATCATTATGTATTAGTCCAGCACAACTGCTGCTGTTATTGAACAAATCTCAATTAAATTGTAGCAGCAGTCTTCTTATTAAGTACTTCATAATGCACTCACCCACTTATAGATATAATCCTATACATACACATCTCAATTTCCTAACTGAGGTGGAATAATCTGTATTGATGCATTGCCTTGGTCATATTAATTTACCATCAGGTTTCTAAGATAATAACACTGAATTCCTCAAGAGGAATAATTATTTTCTAATAGACATGGTTATTTAGAGTTTTAATTTGTTAGTTGCATGTATTTAATTTAAATGATTATCTCTTGTTTCTAATTAAGAAGTAATGAAGTCTAAATGGAATTTCAAGTGAATGTGTGTTTTCTTTCATTGTAGCAATTTAGATATTTTTGGGAGACAAATTCTGAACTTGTATACAGTATAAAACTGTACATGAGCTCCCTCAAAGTGATGTAAGAGTGGCAGAAAAAAGTCACTGCGCAAATTATTAGGAACACTTATACACTTACTTATCTCTTCAGCCAATCATGTGACAGCAGCACAATCCATAAGTTCATGCAGATACAGGTTAGGAACTTCAGTTAATGTTCATATCAAGCACCAGAAGGGGAAAAATGTGATCTGTGTGATTCCAAATATTGTACAACTGTTTGTACCTGACAGGCTTTTTTTCTTTGGGCCTGTTAATACCAATCAGTTATCGTTTGAGTGTCATACCTATCTAAATATTGCTACTGACCATGTGTATCCTATTATGGCTATAATTTACTATGTCACATCACAAAGCAAAAGATGTCTCAAACTGGATTCATGAATATGACAATGAGTTCATTATTCTCCAATGGCCTTTCTAGGCATTGGATCTGAATCCAATAATACACCTTTGGGATGTGGCCATATTCTGTCAGGGCCACCAGGGGTCGCTCTTGGAGTGTGACGATACAAGGACCATTGTGGTCCTACCTCACCTGAAAGTGCTTCCTGCACAGGAAGTACTCCCAGGCCTGGAGTTGGGAGAGGAGATGGACAACACTCACCTGGGTGGACAGCTGTGTTGTATTGCTGGGCGCTGGAACATTTTGTAGCAATGTGAGAAAGAAACCTTTGGTAGTGTGAAAGAAACAGCTGGACACACAACACAGGTTTGGGGCAGCCACCCATATAGTTTCCCTGGCTGAAAAAAGGCTTAAAAGTAAGAGTACAATGTGTACTGGTTAGAGTCCAAAACAGAACTGTCTAAGTATGGAGTATGAGGGAGTTTTTATAGATGGTTCACAGGAAGTGATGTCCTCATGGCCAGGACAGGAAGGATTTCTCGTGTTTGGTCTGCAGAGAGAAAAGAGAGAGGTTCAGTGCACCCCGCCACCCCCTGGCCTGGTGTGGAATTGTCTTTTCCTGGTACCTTTGGTTGACTCCCAAGCACACGACAGTAGTTACATAAAAGAACTGGGCTTGGAACCAAAACTGTTTCTGTGGTAGTTGTGTCTGGGGTTTGAGGTGCTGGTATGCCCCCTAGTGGCCATAGATATATCCAGGCCTAGTTCCCACCTTATTCGACGTCAAATTCGGCGAAGTCGGGCTCTCACAACCACACCGACAGTATGCATTGTTTTGAGGTTTTTTGCAAGCGGCACTTTTTTTTATATACTGTAGGCGATGCGGAAAATCTTTCTAAAAGTGCAGTTTGCCAGGTAATTTGTAAAGTCTGTTTGGCTCTGAAATATTTCCTTCAGGTTTTCATAGTGTTTCCTGGACAACTGCGTGTGCAAATAATAAAAGAGGCGTTTCATGCCATTGCAGGTAGGTAATACACAGGCAAAAACACCCACAGTACCATGAAGAATCTCACAATCAGCCTAACATTCTCATTACCCAGGATTTCCAAATGTGATTGGGGCACAGAGTGGAGTTTGATCAAACTTTATTTGGAAAATGTACCTCTCCTTCTGATGAATAATCAGACACAGTGACTTCATCAAATATTTGACCTTCATCAATATCTCGTTGGTCAGACACAGGTTCTAGGGATATGACATTCCCTGCAACTGACCCAACAAAAAAAAGAGGGCTATATGGAACATACCTATGGCACACATGGAGGACAAATATATGCAATGACCATCCTTTACCTGAAATGAAGTGACGACTGCATCCTGCCACTGGTTCTGAGGAGGAGCTTCCCTCTGGAATGCCCTCAGGAACGGGGCAATGGGCATTTTGCTGGAGAGCCAACTCTTCTGCAGGGGTTAGGTCTGGACCGCGTGGACCTCCACCTGTTTTGCTTGTCTTCCTTCTTATTAGCTTTAAAATTAATATTTTTTATATTATATATGATTATTTATGTCAACGATTCTTTAAATAGTTATATACCAATATTTACCAGTTTGAAGTATATTCTTGTACTTCACTTTAACCTGTTCCCATATTCTCCTTGTGCTCACGTTTGATCTGGAATTATGACATATTAAATAATAATTAATCTGACACATAGGAAATGAAACACTACTTAGCTTTTAATTTGTCTGCCACTTTTTTGCCAGCCGTCTTTTCTGGTTTGGGCAAGCTTTTGCAGTGTTACCTTTTATGCATATTAAATCTTGAAATTTTTCATGTCCTTCGAATAAAAGGTCCTGCTCCGCTTGTGTGGAAAAAAAAATACGCCAGTTCTTTCGTCATTTTGTTACAGCCTATCGAAGACTTGCTGATCATGTTTTCTAGACTCAATATATATGGGCTTTTCAATCAGCATGGGCGTGCGCATTCATCTCGGATTACTCGGATCTACTACACGGCTGCGTTTGAAAAACCGACTTATCCTAGATGAGTTTCACCGGCATTAACTCATCCAAGATGAGGCATTTGATCTCGGATGATTTAAGCGACGTACGGAAAATACCCCCCTGAACTACATCAAGTGTTTTTGATAGTAGATGGATGGTTGTTATTAAGTCTTTTTTTCCATTTTGTGATTTTTATGTAAAAGTACAGTATGAATTCAATCTCACTAAACCAGGTAAACTTCAAACTGCTTAGTTAAATCAAACAGCATTGCACAGAATATGCAGGTGTCAAACAGACAATAATAATATACAGTACTACTGTACTGACAGAATAATATATTGTAAGTAATTAAATGTGCAACAGCAAATGAGTTTAGTTTCATCAAACAAATGAAAATTTTTAGTTGTCCAAAATAATGAGACGGCATTCTGAGCATTATAATTAAATATCCATAACTTGTGAAAAAAAAACAAACATAATCATAAAAAAACTAGAATTGTGTGACAACAAACAAAGGAATTTAAAAACAACACATTCTAATTATTGTCTGATTCATTTAAGTTTAAGAAAGATTTCTTACATGCAGGTATGCAAAATTTCTTCTTCTAAGGCTATTATAGTGATGAGTGAACCCTGCGAAGTTCAGCAAAATGATGGAAATTTGTGTGAATTTCTCCAAACTCTATGAAATTAATAGAGGTCAATGTCTAATTATTATGTCTAGATTCTTCTTTCATTTGTTCCCCATTTCTAAATTAATCATTGTGTTTTGAGTGTCTATTTAGTGTTTTTTTAACCCAAGGAACCCATTTCTGTTTGCTTTTTTGCCCAAAGGCTTTATTAAAAAGGTCATTATTTTTGTTGTTTGATTGTTTCTTTGCATTTTCTGGATTTAGAAGACCTCTTTCTTTCTGATTTTACAACACTTTTTGTTTTGCCCTTTTGTTTTAATGAAAGGACTGCCTCCAGCTCAACAGACTTTACACCTGTCTCACTACTTTCTCTTCTGGTCCTTTTGAAAATCTTTCTGTCTCATTCAGACATTACAGTAAGGAGGAACTGACCTTGTTTTGAAAGGATTATAATAGTGCATTGGTCTTTTATGTGTCTCTGATGGTTGGGGAAACGTTTTCTAAGTAAGCTGGACTGATTATTGTGGCCATAAATATAATCTGTGCTGCCAGGGGCAGATCTACAATGAAAATAATGAAGGTTAAGCTTCAGGGGCCCTAATTCTGGAGGGGCCCCAAAAACGACTTTAGTTCACATTTCTTGCTTAAAGTAAAAGATGGGGTTCTTAAAACAATAATAATATTGATAGTATACTTTAACTCAATACAAAATAACATTTAAAATAAAAGTTGAAAGGTATTAAAGGATTACGTAGGTTAGCTGTAAATGGAAATATGTTTCAATTAAGAATGTAAAATAATTATAAATCATTTAAAACACTATTAACATTTACCACAGAAATTAAAATTTTTATTTATATAAAAATTTAAATCATATTTGTTGGTTGCGGTCATTGTTAAGGACAACAGATTGGTAACTTTATTTATATGGATAATCTTAAAAAACCTTAAAAAATATTAACTATCTAATACTACAGTAATCCCTCCTCCATCGCGGGGGTTGCGTTCCAGAGCCACCCGCGAAAAAAGAAAATCCGCGAAGTAGAAACCATATGTTTATATGGTTATTTTTATATTGTCATGCTTGGGTCACAGATTTGCGCAGAAACACAGGAGGTTGTAGAGAGACAGGAACGTTATTCAAACACTGCAAACAAACATTTGTCTCTTTTTCAAAAGTTTAAACTCCATGACAAGACAGAGATGACAGTTCAGTCTCACAATTAAAAGAATGCAAACATATCTTCCTCTTCAAAGGAGCAAACAAATCAATAGTGCTGTTTGGTTTTTAAGTATGCGAAGCACCACGGCACAAAGCTGTTGAAGGCAGCAGCTCACACCCCCTCCGTCAGGAGCAGACAAAGAGAGAGAGAGACAGATAAAAAAATCAATACGTGCCCTTCGAGCTTTTAATTATGCGAAGCACCGTGCAGCATGTCGCTTCACGAAGCAGCTGCACAGAAGGTAGCAACCGTGAAGATAATCTTTCAGCATTTTTAGACGAGCGTCCGTATCGTCTAGGTGTGCGAACAGCCCCCCTGCTCAATCCCCCTACATTAGGATCAGAAAAAGTCAGCGCAAGAGAGAGAGAGAGAGCGAGAGAAAGAGAAAAGTAAGCTGGGTAGCTTCTCAGCCATCTGCCAATAGCGTCCCTTGTATGAAATCAACTGGGCAAACCAACTGAGGAAGCATGTCCCAGAAATTAAAAGACCCAAAAAAAAATCTGCGATATATATTTAAATATGCTTACATATAAAATCCGCGATAGAGTGAAGCCGCGAAAGCCGAAGCGCGATATAGCGAGGGATCACTGTATTATAATAAATAGTATCAACTTTACCTATGTACAATTAAAATACAATACAAATACTATTTTCTGTTGTTTTCTTTGAATAACAGTGGTTACCCAGACCTACCAATAACAGTTCAAGCTTCAGGGCCCCAAAAATTTAGGCCAGCCACAGACAACTCTGCCACTGTGTCTTAAACAACAAAAGACACAAACGGAATGAATACCACAAACAAAATACAAGAAATGGCCACAAACAAACAAACAATAAATAAATAAAGATCATTGTGCTCATAGAGTTACAATCTTGGTGCACACATTGGGTATAACACGAAGCGCGACTAGATCATTCCATTGCTTGAAGTTGCAACTCCAAATGCAGCTTTTTTGTTTCCTATATATCTGTGCACATGCTTCGAACTCTTCTATCATTACAAAGAAAACAGCTTGTAAATAGTAATAAATATTTCATTATTATTATTAATTTACAGGGTCTCATGTGAAATTGATTTGGGGAGGGGTCCTTTAAGGTATGAGGCATATTGCTAATTATGCATACAAATTAGCCATGTGAAGCTGCGCTATGGGAGCACAGTGATCAGTGTTATGTATCTAGTGGCAGTACTCACAATATTCACGTTATGGTCAGCTAATGTGCCACTGAAATGAATATACTGAAAGGTTTGATTTTTTTTAAGCACATGGAGTGGAAATCTGGCTGGAGTTCTGATTGGGTCATGACATCAGCAGATCGGCATTGATCTTACAGTATACATGTGTGAAAGTTCTGCATATGATTTCTAGAGCTCTGTAATGTCACGATCGCCTTGCAAAACATCATCGGATCCTGGGAAAAAATGTTTCTCCAAGTCAAGTGCACTTTGAATTTCCAGGAAAATATTTGGCGAACAATGTCACTGACAAGCACGGCCTGTTTGCTGCAAAAAACACTTTAGCGCATTTTGCACTAATATATTGTTGTAACTTCCACTAATTGGCTGCTGTCTACTGGTAACAAATTGTCCTACAACACGTAACTAGGTACAATTTTTACCAAATAATACACTTAAATAAAGGTATTTATATTTACAACCCCAGTTCCAAAAAGTTGTAATTCTGTACAAAATGTAAATAAAAACAGAATGCAATGATCTACACATCTCATAAACCCATATCTTATTCACAATCTGAACAGAGAAAACATCAAATGTTTAAACTGACAAAATGTACCATTCCAAGTAAATAAGAAGGTCATTTTGAATTTGATGGCAGCAACACATCTCAAAATAGTTGGGACAGGGCAATGTTTACCACTTTGTAGCCTCTCCTCTTCCTTTAATAAGTCTGTAAACATCTGGGGACTGCAGAAACCAGTTGCTGGACCTCTGGATGAGGAATGTTGTCCCATTCTTGCCTGATATATGATTCTAGCCGCTCAACTGTCCTGGGTCTTCTTTGTCATATTTTTTGTTTCATGATGCGCCAAATGTTTTCAAGTGGTGAAAGATATGGACTGCAGGTAGGTGAGTTCAGCACCAGGACTACCCCAATATGAAGCCATACTGTTGTAATAAATGCAGTGTACGGTTTAGTATTGTCTTGCTGAAATAATCAAGGCCTTCTCTGAAAAAGATGTCATCTGGATGGGGGCATTGTCCCTTGTACACAGAGATTTCTTTTTTGATCTTTTGATATTATGTACTGTAGATGATGCAATATACAAAGTGTTCTTGAAATGAGTACACGGGCAATCCTAGCACAGAGAAACGATGAAGTCAAACGAATTAATGCCAAAAATGTCGATAAATTGGTTAAATTCATATCAATAGACTATGCTGAAATAGTTGGTAGTGATCGTGCAGAACATGAAAACATCATCTTAGAATATCCCAAAGAATAACTAGAACTGTTAACACCGTCTGGTCTTCCACCACACGAATTACTGTACAAAAAAGCATGGATCCAAGAAAGGTAATGTAGTATATCTTCCGCGGATAACATTACACAACAAAGTAGATCTTAATATGCCATTCGTATTAAAACGTTAACAGTTTCCCGTTAGAATAGCTTTAGCAAAGACAATTAATAAATCTCAAAGCCAAACATTTTAAAAAGTCGTTTTATTTAAATAGAGAGAAACAAACGAAATTCAGTCATGGGCAGTTATACATTGCGTTGTCACAATGAAAGTCCAAACACAGAATCAAAATTCAAAGCGATATTGATGAAAATTGAATTAAAAAAATTGTTTGTACTGAAATTTTACAGTAAAAGTGTAAGTTTAAAAAGTATTTGCGTGTTAATTTTAAAGCCAAACAGCACAAAATCGTATTACACAACGAGTAACTCTAACGCAACATGAAACATAATTTACTTTCAAATTATTACGTTTTACTCTTTTTTAATATGGTTAATTACTCTCTGTAATGTAAAATATTTCTATTATGCATATGTAACAATTCCCATGAAAATAAAAATCTGTTCAAATTTTACAACCGTATCTTCATACGTGAGCAACAGAACCGCTAAGAGGCTAGCGCGTAGCGCAGGCATGGGGGTTGGCGAGCAAAGCGAGCAGGGGCAGAGCCCCCTAGTAATAATAAAAATAAAATCTGTGGAAAAAACCTGGCTATAACACAATAAAGAAGTGAATGCATAAATGGACCAATGAAGAACTGTTCAACTAATTTTATTAAAATAAATCATTATATCTTTACTTTGTAATATTATTGCATTATGGCCGAGGAAAGATCCAGGGCCCACTAATTAACCATTTGAACCTCCTGAAAGCCCCAAAATCAAAATTCTCCCTGAATACACGCAAATTTAAAAAAACGTGTTGTTATAAATCACTCACTGTCCATTACTGTACTTTTGTGAAAATTGGCTCCAGCACAAATTCAGAAGAAGGTCATTATTGGGGGGTGTCCTTTTATTTAAGCCTGCTTTATCCTGAAAATGGCATGCTTCTCACTTCTGTGATTTTAACTAACTCGAAATGCAGCACTGGTCTGTGACAGGGTGACACTGTAGCAAAGTGTTCAACAGAATGAAATTACATTTTTCCATATATAAATAGATGTTTAAGTTAGTAATGTTTTGATTAGTCTAGTTTTGCTCTGAAATGAAGAAAAGAAATATAGTTATTTGCTCATAATTTTTAGAATTATGTAAAAACAAATCAAACCGGACACTGAAAATGTTATAAATGAACAAATTTCAATTGAATTTTTTATGTTTTGTGTTGACATTAGCATCAGCACTGCTATGGCAGTTCGCAGCTTTGAAGAGTTTATGTCATAAAAAGTAGCTGATTTGCATGATGCTGGTCAAGAGTACAAGGTTTTGTTTGCTTATTGTGTATCAATATTGTAAGGGGAAACAGACAGACAGAGATAAGTGTACGGATGTGCACATCTCAGCAGGGATGCCATACGGACAGATGTTT
Source organism: Erpetoichthys calabaricus (assembly GCF_900747795.2). NCBI lineage: Eukaryota > Metazoa > Chordata > Cladistia > Polypteriformes > Polypteridae > Erpetoichthys > Erpetoichthys calabaricus. The sequence goes on from NC_041407.2 coordinate 71,314,538, forward strand.
GGCTAGGTGCAAGCCGTAGAAGAGTAGTATTCTGACTGCTAGTGGGCAGCAATATTTTCCATACTGCAGTATTTAAGGTTTGCACAAAGACTCTTAGAAAGTATAGTGTTTGAGAATCGTAGAAGGAATGATGGTGACTCAGAAGTACTTTACAGTGGGCTGGGTGACACCGGAAGTACTCTGGGAATAGTTTTAAACTCAGCCAGGTGAGTTTGAAGTCAGGAGCAGATAAAGACGATCAGACCAGTATTATTGGGAAAAGGTATAAAGGGAGGGAGGAAGAAGAGCAGTGATGGCCAGTGATGTGTCCAGCTCTGATCATCAGTATTGGTTGTCTGTAATTGATTACCAACTGAGGAGGCTACACGCAGGAAAAGCCATGGGACCAGGTGAAGTCAGTTCTTGAGTTCTTAAGGCCTCTGCTAACCAACCTGGTGGTGTTCTCTGTCACCTGTTCAGTCAGACACTAAGGCTGCTGTACATAACATCTATATTGTAAAAGTTCTAATGACTACAGACAAATGCCACTTACTTTGAGATCCTGGTCCTGGACTACATGAGTCCTCCTATGAAAGACAAACTGGGCCCACTACAGTTTATCTACTGGACAACTATTGGAGTGGAAGATGCAGTTTCCTATCTGCTCCATAAGGCTTATCTCCATTTGGACAATGCTAGCAGCACTATGTTGATTATGTTTTTTTTTTATTTCTCCAGTACCTTTAGTAACATCCAGCCATTCCTGTTAAGGGGAAAACTCAGAGATATGTAGGTGAATGACATGATGGTGTCCTAGATAATGAACTATCTGTCAGGCAGTCAACAGTCTGTGATGATCAAGGACTATGTCTCTGATGTGGATGTGAGGAACACTGGAGCACTGCAAGGAACAGTCCCTTCTCCTTTTCTTTTTGCTCTTTACACCTTAGACTATAAGTATAACACCAGGCCATGTCACTTGTAGGAATTCTGTGATGATTCTGCACTAATGGGATGAGACAGATTACCTGAGTCAGGTGGAGACTTTATTTCTTGTTACAGAAAGAATTGTGTAACTTATCAGCATCAAAACCAAGGAACTGATTATTGACTTTTGCCACATGAAAGAGCCTTTAAGCTGATCACAATTCAAGAAGTGGATGTGGAGATGGTGCATTGATACAAGTACTTGGGGGTCTACATCAATGACAGGAAGGACTGGTCTCATAATATAGAATAACTACATAAGAAAGGTCAAACCAAACTCTTAAATATCTATCTATCTATCTATCTATCTATCTATCTATCTATCTATCTATCTATCTATCTATCTATCTATCTATCTTGTACTTCATTTTTTGCTTTCTTTTTTCCTTTTCTTTTCTTTAATGAGTTTGTGTTACACTTTTGACAACTGAAAATGAGAGTAGAGAAGTTTTAGTTAAACAGTAAAAATCACAGATAAGTGACAGATTATGAAATTTGTTAACAAAAATGAAGTGAGAAAGAAGTTTGTGTAAATCATTAGAGCAATTTATTGACTTAACATATCTCACAATATCAGTAAGCCTCAGCGAATCACATTTTTGTTCAACAAATGTTAAGCTCAATCTTAGTGCTAGCTACAGTATATGTTACGCTCTGCTGTCTTGGTTACAATACACTATATGTTCTGGCCTACAGAAGGAAATTGTTGAATTTACATTGGCAGAGTGGTTACCACTGCCACATTACTGTTCCAAAAACCTGTGTTTAAGTGCCAGCCTATTTGCTGTATGGGTGGAGTTTTCAAATTTCCCCTTTGCATCTGTAGGTTTTTACAAAGAAGTTGGGCTTCCTCCCAATATCCCAAGGACAGGCAGATTTGGTTGCCTGAATATGTGAAAAGTTTGGAATTGTATGTAGTGACTTTCCACCAACAGTTTGTTCCTGTATTAGCCCAGTGCAGTCTGTCTTCTTGTGACTTCTTGTGCAGTTTTTTAAAAAAGATGGGTGAATTAATTATCTCAGGTAACTGACAGAAAATTGCAATTGTCAAGTTGCTTAAAGTGAGATGCATTGTCAAACAGCAAATGGAGAGAATGGGCAATCCCAAGATATATAGCAAGACAAACATATTTGAGTGGATCTGAGGCCTAGAGCCTTAAATATTAACAAGACCATTTAAGAGTCTTCGGGGCCCTGTGACCAAACACTTCAGGAGCAGAGACGTAACTCTTTGATTTCAGAAAGTAACTCTATCCGCAATTGTAAACGGCTATTCCATTTCATTATGTTTTGAGTACAGGTAGACCAGTAGCCATCCCACTTGCATTTCAGAATAGGTAAATCACCTAAAGCTAAGCATGTTTGGCCCCGGCCGGTACATAGATGGGAGACCATCTGGGGAAAGCTTGAATTGCAGCAGAAAAAGGTGTGGGTGAGACCATGTTTTTTTCTGGAAAACATCATTGTTGGTTAATAGAATCTCATTTTCCCTTTCCTTTGAGTAAACTGTTGTAATATATTCTCTTGGCAGTGGTGAAAAATCAATCAGTTGATCAGCCTATATTTTTAAGAACAGCTTTTGTAAGATGCACCCACACAAGATGCTTTACAGGGTTAAGAAAAGTTATCAGTTTTTTTTCAAATTTCACAAACTGAATCCTACTCTCTCTCTCTCTCATTTTTCCTAGGGCACGAAGCGGAAGCGGAAGCAAAGCAGAAGCGGACAATGGCCGACAGTGAGGTGAATCGCATTGCAACTGTAGTCGAGGAACTCCAGGCACTCGATGAACAGATTCAGATTCTTCTGTCCAGACGAAGATACCTCAGAGATCTGAAGGCTCGGCTGTTGGATAAACCGTCCTCGCCATCTGTTATCGGCGTAACATCAACCCCGCGTTGTGCCGCGCAAGTCACCTTCACCCCCGCACCTCGTAGGAGCGACACCGATGATGACCTCGGTGTATTTCAGCTATGCAGGCGGGGGTTCAAGGCCAGAACACCTCCATCGGCACAGGCAAGCTTCGTAACCCAGAACCGGTTTGACCCTCTAAGCGTCCCCAGTTCGCCTTCAGCTCCTGGTGATGTAATTGTGGTAGGTGATTCTATTGTTAGGAACCTCAATATCACTTGCCCTAATAGAAAGTCTTTTGTTTCTTGTTTTCCCGGTGCTCGCGTCCGAGATGTGACGAGACGTGCACCGGCGATCTACAAGAACAGGGCAGTTGGAGCCATTGTTATACATGCTGGCGTAAACGACATAAGGCACCGACAGTCGGAGATCCTCAAGGCAGACTTCACTGCATTAATTAAAGACACAAAGGAGAGGACCCCATCGGCAAAGATCTTCATCTCGGGTCCACTCCCTCTCGTCAGACGATCAAACGAGTATTACAGTCGTCTGCTTGGTTTAAACAACTGGCTGCAGGGCTTCTGCAAGAATCAAGACATCGGGTTCATTAACAACTGGGACCTCTTTTGGGAAAGACCGCGTTTCTTCAAGCGAGATGGCCTGCATCCGAACAGTTTCGGCGCCCGGGTCCTCTCCGAAAACATATCGAAGGTAATTCGTTTATCTTGACTATCTATCTCTGCTTTTAACCCCTTCCGAAATGCCACTCCTGTGTTTGGTCATGATAATTGTTTAAAAAAATCTTCCATAAAAGTGCGCAACATAAATACTGTAATAACCAATCTTAATGCACATAGAAAATCTAGGCAATACGGCATAAACGCCAATAATTTAATTAAAGTTACTACTTTAGATGAACAATGTATTAAAACTGTAAAAACAGATCATAGATTAAATAAAAAATACACACAGAGCGGCGCTAATAAAAATAACTTAATTCCTGTTCCCTATATCAATAACGCACATAGTATTCATCTCTGCTCCTCCGAAACATTGAATATGGCACTATTAAATATTAGAGCTTTAACTAACAAGACGTTTTTTATCAACGACATTATTAGTGAAAAAAAAATAGATTTTATTGCACTAAGTGAAACGTGGCTTAGCTCAGATGGCGCAGCTGTTTTAATCGAATCTGCGCCTCCGGATTACAGTTTTACTCGTGCTGATCGCCAAGGAAAGAGAGGTGGAGGGCTAGCAAACATTTACTCTAGCCGGTTAAAATGTAAAAATATCAGTTTTGGTAAGTTCAAGTCTTTTGAGTATCTCGCCATTGTTATTCAGGGAGTTTCTCACGTTCTAGTATTATCCGTGTATAGACCTCCTAAATTCAACGCGTCTTTCTTTGAGGAATTCTCTGACTTGATGTCAATCTTAATTACGAACTATGACGCACTCTTAATAGTCGGCGACTTTAATTTTCATGTAGATAATCAATGTGACCAAAAAGTAAAAGAATTTATGAACCTCCTGGACTCTTTTGATTTGAGACAGCTCGTTAATCAGCCTACACATAAAGCAGGTCATACGTTAGACTTAGTAATTACTAAAGGACTAAAAGTTGATATAAAGCAGGTCATTGATACGGGTCTTTCAGACCATTTTCTTCTACTTTTTAATATAGAAATAATGATAGAAAACACTCATGAGAAGCATATTGTTAAAAAACGCTTCTTTGACTCATCAGCAACTTTAAAACTTACAAACATTCTAACCAATCAGTCCGTTTATAGTGCCAACTATAATAGCGAGGAGAATGTAAATAGTAAGGTGGAAAGATTTAATACTAAAGTGAGGGCTGCTGTTGACATAGTTGCACCTGAAAAGACAGTTAAAAAATCTTCTAGCATTGTTATACCTTGGAAGACCCAAAGAGTGTCTGATTTAAAGAGAACATGCCGTAGAGCTGAGCGTAAATGGAGGAAGACTAAACTAACTATTGACTATGAGATATTAAAAGTTAAAATAACAGAATACAATAACACAGTCCGTCTTGAGAGGCGCTGCTATTTCTCTAAGCTTATAAATAACAATGCTAGTAATCCCAGAGTCTTATTTTCGACAATTGATCATCTGTTAAACCCAGGTAACTCAAAGGAATGCCTCCTAAGTACTTCCAGTAAAACCTGTGAGGCTATCGCTGTATTTTTCAATCAAAAAATTAATGATATTAGAAATAACATAGTATATCTCCCCAACACTAAGGATCCCCCGAAACCCCAGTACTCCATAATAAATAAATTAGAGTCTTTCACTAGGATAGATTTACCTGATTTGCATAAAATAATTTCTCAAATGAAACCATCCACCTGTGCCCTTGACCCAATACCAACAAATTTTTTCAAAGAAGTATCGGGTGTGCTTATTGATAATGTTCTTGACATAGTAAATTCGTCATTAGATACGGGGGTCTTCCCAGACTGTCTTAAGACTGCGGTAGTTAAACCCCTACTTAAGAAAAATAATCTCGACCCCTCTTCTCTTGAAAATTATAGACCCATCTCTAACCTGCCTTTCTTAAGTAAAATTCTAGAGAAGGCAGCCATTATGCAGTTAAATGAGCACCTCAATAAACATGCTATTCTTGATAAATTTCAGTCAGGTTTTAGAACAAATCACAGCACAGAAACTGCACTCGTTAAAGTAGTAAATGACTTGCGGGTAAATGCAGACAGAGGCCATTTATCTGTTCTCATCCTCTTAGATTTGAGTGCCGCATTTGACACTATTGATCATAATATTCTTAAGAATCGCCTTAGTCAATGGGTGGGCCTCTCTGGCAGTGTCTTAAACTGGTTTGAATCCTACCTGGCAGGGAGAAAATTCTTTGTTAGTTGTGGTAATTATAACTCAAAGACACATGATATTCTATATGGTGTTCCACAAGGCTCTATCCTGGGTCCGCTGCTCTTCTCAATCTACATGCTTCCATTAGGTCAGATTATCTCGGGACATAACGTGAGCTACCACAGCTATGCTGATGACACACAGCTGTATGTATCAATAGCACCTGATGACCCTAAATCTCTTGATTCGCTAACACAATGTCTAACCTGTATCTCAGAATGGATGAATAGTAACTTTCTCAAATTAAATAAAGAAAAAACCGAAATCTTAGTGATTGGCAATAATGGATACAGTGAGGCTATTAGAAATAAACTGGATGCATTAGGATTAAAAGTCAAATCGGAGGTAAAAAGCTTAGGGGTAACCGTTGATTGTAATCTGAATTTTAAATCGCATATTAATAAAATCACTAGGACAGCATTTTTTCACCTAAGGAACATAGCAAAAGTTAGACCTCTTATATCATCGAAAGATGCAGAGAAATTAGTTCATGCGTTTGTCTTTAGTCGACTAGATTACTGTAATGCACTCCTCTCAGGACTACCCAAAAAAGACATCAATCGTTTGCAGTTAGTGCAGAATGCAGCTGCTAGAATCCTTACCAGGAAAAGAAAATCCGAACACATTTCTCCAGTTTTGATGTCACTACACTGGTTACCTGTGTCATTCAGAATTGACTTTAAAATTCTGCTTATGGTTTTTAAAGCTTTAAATAATCTCGCCCCGTCTTATATATCGGAATGTCTGACACCTTATATTCCAAATCGCAACCTCAGATCCTCAACTGAGTGTCTCCTTAGAATTCCAAGAGCAAAACTTAAAAGAAGTGGTGAGGCGGCCTTCTGCTGTTATGCACCTAAAATCTGGAATAGCCTGCCAGTAGCAATTCGCCAGGCTAATACAGTGGAGCACTTTAAAAAACTACTGAAAACACATTACTTTAACATGGCCTTCTCATAACTTCACTGTAATTTAATCCTGACACTCTGTATATCCAATTCATTATAATAACCATTCAAAATCTGTACTAACCCCTACTCTCTCTTCTGTTTCCTTTTCCGGTGTCCTATTGGTGGTGGCTTGTGCCACCACCATCTACCCAAAGCACCATGATGTTCCAACAATGATGGATGGATTAAAAGCCAGAAGTCTGTATAACCATCAGCATCAAGTGACTCCGTGAGAACCCTAACTACAAAGAGGACTATTTCATTTATGTTAGGTAGAATGCCCAAAGGGGACTGGGCGGTCTCGTGGCCTGGAACCCCTACAGATTTTATTTTTTTCTCCAGCCTTCTGGAGTTTTTTTTTGTTTTTTCTGTCCACTCTGGCCATCGGACCTTACTCCTTCTTATGTTAACTAAGGTTGTCTTATTTTAATTTCTTATTTGTCTTTTATTCTTCTTTTCTTCATTATGTAAAGCACTTTGAGCTACTTTTTGTATGAAAATGTGCTATATAAATAAATGTTGTTGTTGTTGTTGTTGTTACTGCAAACACCAAAGCAGAAAAAAGCAACACTAGCCGATACCAGGAGGAAACCAGAGTCTTCAAGTGACAACTGTCAAACAGATTAATACAAATCAATCTCAGCATAGGCTTGTGGGCAGAAATGGTGTATGGCATATGTGCTGGGTATGGTGCTTCATAGTAGTATTCCTAGTAAAAGTGCTGAACGTATCAAAAGGATCTTCACAAATAAAATGCAGCGTCAGTACATAACTTCAATGCAGGGTACAATGAAACAAAACAGGATAAATTGATAAATTCTGTGTACAGACTTTAAGGCTATCAGATCAAGTTAGTATTGTATAGTGTGGTAGTGACAGTATAATCTCATTGAAAAGCAGGGACCATGGAAACTCATCAATGAAAGCAAAAAAGCTAAAAATAACAGTCTTCAGTTTTTTAGTTCATAGGCTTCCATTTTAGTCCAAGAAATAAATGTTCCTGGTTGGAAAAGTTGAATAAGTTATTCTTAAAAATATTGTAAGACAAGCATATTAGCAATCACCAAAACGAAAAAAACAAACAAAAAAAAATTAGCCACATAACAAGTACAAGGAAAAAAAAATGGACACAGGAGTATAGCATGATCAATGCTGAAGAGGAGCAGTGTGTTTTGTGTAATAATCAGCCAGTAAAGGCTTTGGTGATGAAGACAGTAAATAATTGTGCAATTTAGTCTGGAAAAACATTCATACTTGTTCCATTTGCATGAAAAGTGAATAAGCCAATTTTGTTTTTATAGATTATGCCAAACACATGAGCATAGGGTTTTAAAAGCTCTGGTGATGGTGGAAAACAGAGTAGATTGCACAGTCGCTAACCATTTCTCCACTTCTGTCTTTAAAATGGAGAAGAAGAACCCCAAAGATGCACGACAACACTTCCACCCAAACTCTGCAAGCTCTGTCACTTACGGCATCAAGGATACATTAATCTCCTCTTTGGCAAGCTGAATTAACATTTAGAGATATCTCAAAATACATTTTCAAACTGAATTCCAGATATCTGAAAATGGATCTATTTCAGGATATGTGAAATGCATTTTGAGATATCTCAAATGCAATTTGATATATCTCTCTATTAAAAAAGAAAATCTTGAGACTATTGCCAAGAGATTTTTTCAAGTCCTGCCCTCCTCTCAACCATTTTCAACCACGCCCATGGTCCTCTCGCCTGTCATTCGTGTGAATGCTTTTGTCAAACACAGTTCCTGCGCTCTCAGCTCTTATAAATTTTTACGTTTTCCTCACTTTAAATTCCCAATAAAAGAAGACTTATTATGTTCAAATCTCATTGAAGAATTTCATCCCGAAGGGTTATCAACAGAAGAAATGAGTACACGGGCAATCCTAGCACCGAGAAACAATGAAGTCAAATGAATAAACTCGAATATTGTCGATTGGTTCCATGCCAAATTGGTTAAATGTGTATCAATAGACTATGCTGAAATAGTTGGTGGTGATGGTGAGGAAGATGAAAACATCGACTTACAATATCCTGTAGAATATCCACAACCGTTAACACCATCCAGTGTTCCATTGGCCAAATAAATTACTGTTGAAAGGATGTGTCGTAATGTTATTGAGTAATTTATGTCTGTGTGATGGGCTGTGCAATAGCACAAGATTAGTTGTACTCAAAATTGGTCGAACAATTCTGATATGTAAAATTTTAACAGGCTACAAAAAAGGTAATGTAGTACATCTTCTGCGGATAACATTAGACACCAAAGGAAATCTTGATATTCCATTCGTATTAAAATGTTTACTGTTTCCTGTTAGAATAGCTTTTGCTATGACAATTAACAAATCACAAGAACAAACATTCGAAAAAGTCATTTTATTTATTAGAGAGAAAGAAACGATATTCACTCACTGGCAGTTATACGTTGCGTTGACAAAATGTAAGTCCAAACACGGAATCAAAATTCAATGCAATATTGACAAAAAGTTAATTCAAAAAATGGTTTTTACTTAAGTTTTACAGTAAAAGTGTAAGTTTAAAAAGTATTTGTGTGTTAAGTTCATAGCCAAACAGAACGAAAACATATAACGCAACGAATAACTCTTAACGCAACATTAAATATAATTTTCTTTCAATTTATAAAGTTTTATGGTTAATTACTTGTTGTAATGTAAAATAGTTAGCTCTATAATGCATATGTAACAATTCCCATGAAAATAATCTGCCTAAATTGTACATCTGCTTCTCCATACGCGAGCGGCAGATCCGCGAAATGGCAAATGCGTAGCACCCGCCAGGGGGTTTGCAAACGCAGCAAGCAGGGGGCAGAGCCCCCTAGTCTTGAAATAAGTTCCTGTGTATTTTGAGATATCTGAAATACATTTCAAGATATCTTAAAATACATCCGCGGGCACTTTAAAATAACTTCCTGAGCATTTTGAGATACAATTTAAGATATCTCAAAATCACTTCCTATAAAATTTCCTATTCTTTCAATGGGACAGGAAGTTATTTTAATATATATTGAAATGTATTTGAGATATCTCGAAGTGCACTAGAAATTATTTTGCAATTTCTGAAAATGTGTTTAAGATATTTTAAAATGCGCAGGAAGTTATTTTGCTTATATCTGAAAATGAATTTCAGATATTTCAAAATGAATTTGAGATATCTTAAAATGAGTGGGAGGTTATTTTAAGCTATCTCAAAAAATAATTAAGATATCTTGAAAAGCTGTTAAGATATCTTGAAATTCACTTTTGTTTGAGATATCTACATTTTTAGATATCTCAAATTTATTTCATGATATCTGAAAATGGTTCTCTGCTCCACTTGAGATATTTTACAATATATTTCAAGATATCTCAAATTGTACTTCAAGATATCTTAAACACATTATTGAGATATCTTTAAAAAGACATGAAATTATTTCAAAATATCTCAAATCGTTTTTTCAGATATCTACAATACAATTTAAGATATCTGAAAAACATTTTCAGATATCTCGAAAGTGCTTCCTGTACATTTTCAGATATGTGTAATATATTTGAAGATATCTCAAAATCACTTCCTGCTCATTTTAAGAGGTCTCAAATACATTTCAAGATACAGTATATTAAACAGGAAGTCCCATTGAAATAATAGGTAATTTTACAGGAAATGATTTTGGGATATCATGAAATGTATTTAAAATATCTTAAAATGCATGCAAGGTCAATTTACGATATCTAAAAATTCATCTGAGATATCTTGAAATGCACTTGAGATATCTCAGAATGTATTGCAGATAGCTTAAAATGTAAAGGAATTATTTTAAGATATCTCAAAGCGAGTTTCGGATATCTTCAAAAGTAAATTACATTGTAAGATACCTTAAATTCATTCTGAGATATCTCTAAATGTTAATTCGGCTTGCCATATTACCTAACTGGAAATTGGTGTTCATTGAGGGATCAGCTTTCTAGAAGGCTAGATCACCTTCACTAATGTTTTGCTTGTGATAGTTGGTGAGACTCACAAAAATCGCCAACTTCATGATGAGCCATATGGATGTTAAAAAGACCTTCCTTCTAGACTCCAGCCCTTTGTCTGTCTTTACCTTGCCTGTTCACAATTGATACAAAAACAGAAACCTGGAAAGATCATCAGTTTTTCCTAAAGATATCAGTCCAGTGTAAAGCAAGAAAATACTGGTACAAAACCCTTCAGGCTCAGTAGTCCTTGACTAAACATGAGAAGCACCTTCCTCAAGGAATGCTGTGCTCTCACTGGGAAATAAAACAAAAGATAGTGAAGGCATTATCTTGCATTAAGTATTGATACTTATGGCAAGCAAAATTAACATTTAGAGATACCTCAAAATGAATTTCAGATATCTTAAAATATAATTTACTTTTTAAAATATCTAAAACTCGCTTTGAGATATCTTAAAATAATTTCCTTTACATTTTAAGATATCTGCAATACATTTTGAGATATCTCAAATGAATTTCAAGACATCTCAAATACATTTTAAAATATTTCAAAATAACCGTGCCTGCATTTCAAGATATCTTGAAAGGAATTTTCAAATATCTTAAATTGACCTATCATGCATTTAAAGGTATATTAAATGCATTTCAAGATATCTCAAAATCATTTCCTCTAAAAATGTTTATTTTTTCAATGGGTCAAAATCATTTCCTGTAAAAATGCCTATTCTTTCAATGGGACTTCATGTTTATTAGAAGATATCTTAAAATGCATTTGAGATATCTTTAAATGAGCAGGAAGTGATTTTGAGATATCTGAAAATGTATTTGGTATATCTGGAAATGGACAGGAAGTTGTTTTGAAATATCTGGAAATGTACTTCAGATATGTTAAACTGTATTGTAGCTATCTGAAAATGCTTTTGAGATATCTTGAAAAAATTAAGTATCTTTTAAAAGATATCTTAAAATGTATTTTAGATATTTTGAAATGCAACTTGAGATATCTAGAAATATATTGTAAGATATCTAAAATAGAGCAGAGACCCATTTTAAGATACCATGAAATGAATTTTACATATCTAAAATGTATTTTAGACATCTGAAAAAACAGTGAATTTTAAGTTATCTTAAATGCTTCTTAAGATATCTTAATTATATTTTGCGATATCCTAAAATAACTTCCCACTCATTTTAAGATATCTCAAATTCATTTTGAGATATCTTAAAATAACTTCCTGTGCATTTCAAGATGTCTCAAATACATTTTGAGATATCTTGAAATCATTTCCTGTAAAATTCCCTATTCTTTCAATGAGACTTCCTGTTTATTTTAAGATATCTCAAAATGTATGTGAGATATCTTGAAATGCACAGGAAGTTATTTTAAGATATCTCAAAATGAATTTCAAATATCTCAAAATGTACAGCATATCATTTCAAGATATCTTGAAATCTACAGTATTTGAGATATCATACAATGCTTTTTAGATATCTTAAAATAGATGCATTTTTAGATTTCTGTAATGCAATTTGAGATATCTAAAATACATTTCTAGATATCTTAAAATGTTACTTCGGCTTGCCGTAGATACTCTTTTTCTTGGCATTGTATGAGGATCAGTGTTCTGGAGGGATTTGTTTGGTAGTTCAGGACGCATGTCATTCAAGTTTTTATAAGATCATTTTAATTTTCCAAGTTCAACTTTCATTTTTATATCCAACTCCAATCAGTGCTCAGAACATATGGGGTTGTTCTAAACTTCCATCTACCAAACCACTTAATGTACTCCCTCTTTTATCCTTTCTCCTTCAAGAAAAAACATGTTTCTACCCTCTGCTCTTTTACAAATCTCTCCTCTTGATTACTCTGTTGTCTAGAGACCTGTCTCCCCTATCCTCCCCACGGTCATGGGAAACTATTTTCTCCAGTGTTAGGTTTTGCTCCAGAAATCCCAAACATCAACACACGAAATTCAGAATTTTACGTAGGCGTTATTTTACTGCCCATAAGTGTCATCTGATGGTCCTCATCCTGATCCTCTTTGTAAATGACATCTTCTCGGTTTACCTGTCACTTTCCTTCACATATTAATGCACTGCTCTCCTGTCTTCTCCTCTTGGACTCATATACAGTATGTCACCTATTAACTTCTTTGCTTTCTTTAAATATTCCTGTATTGTCTCAAATCTTCCTTCTTTTAGACATCTCTATGTTCCATTTAAATTGGTGCTCAGGCAGCCAAATTAATTATTGCCTCTCAATGAAAGGCACCTGAGCACATTCTCTGTGGACAATTGCCAGTCCTCCTTCTACAATTTGATGCGCCTTGAATTATTCACTGCACGGATTAATGGTGCTTCCAGTTATGCAATTGAAAGTTGGACTATTATTGTTCAGGTGCTTGAATCCTGGTTTGCTCCAATACCTTGACTTTGCTTTTCTGTTAACTATTGATTGTTGTGGTCTGATTGTGATCCTTTCACTCTTCACTCCTATTCTCTGGAAACTGGATTTTCGCAAAATATTTTCCCCTTGGCTCAGGTTGGGATGGGTTTGAACAGGGTGGGTTGGATTCTTCTGTATGTTACGGTGGTTTATTGCTGATATCTTCTGTTATGTCAACATTTTAATCACAAAGAAGAACTGACGCATACATTCAAAATAATGTGCAATAAACCTAAAAGCAATCAATTTTTCTCTTGGTCAGAACATTTTATGGATGCAAGCCATTCATTGCCAACATGAATTTTCATCACTGAGAATGCTACATTCCACTCAATAGATGTGCCTCTTGTAGTCCTAACTTATTTAATCCTAACATGAACCTGAATCACACTAATCTTTCAAAAGCTTGCCACTGCGTCTTGGCTTTTTGCTCAACATACTGAATCGTTTATAGTGCTCAAAAACTTATTAGACGTCTTGAATCAATGCTTCTTTTTCAGAAATATGAAACTTTTAATAGGCAATCTGGTGATCTCTGCTTTCTCAAATACACATTTTGCATGGTAATGAACCCCAGCATTAAATGTTAATGCAATTCGTGTCAGTTTCTATATTCTTGAGTGAGCATTTTATACAATTTCATTTCTGTGTTTGCTTTCTTACTCCTTTTTTATTCTTTTTATATTTGCTTGTGAACATCAACAAAGGCAAAGCAGTTTATTAACAGCAAAGTGATCAGGAGCAGATAAGCGGTCAGGGGAAAGAAAAAGAATAAATCAGTTAATAAGTAAATAAATCGAGTTTTCATCTCAAATGGCCCCAGGCACTTTTTGTGAATGCAGCTTGAATGCTTTTTTCATAGATAAAATATTACTGGCTATAAAGCAAACTTTAGGGCTCAAAACATCTTGGGGAAACAACATGCCTTATTTTTTCTTTTTAACATTTTCTTTCTAAATTCCCATTTCATAATGTTCAAAAAGAGATTTATTTCAAGCAGCATATGTTGCTTGTATATAGTTATATATATAGTTTGCATATCAGGAGAAGGTGGGTGCGGAGGATGCCATCATCTGTATGCTACACCGATCACTCTCCCACTTGGACAGAGGCAGTGGTGCTGTAAGAATTATGTTTCTAGACTTCTCTAGCACCTTCAACACAATCCAACATCTGCTCCTTAGGGACAAACTGACAGAGATGGGAGTAGATTCATACCTGGTTACATGGATCGTGGACTATCTTAAAGACAGACCTCAGTATGTGCGTCTTGTGAACTGCAGGTCTGACATTGTGGTCAGCAACACAGGAGTGCCGCAGGGGACTGTACTTTCTCCGGTCCTGTTCAGCCTATATACATTGGACTTCTAATACAACTCAGAGTCCTGCCACGTGCAAAAGTTCGCTGACGACACTGCTATCGTGGGCCGCATCAGGAGTGGGCAGGAGGAGGAGTATAGGGACCTAATCAAGGACTTTTTTAAATGGTGCGACTCAAACCACCTACACCTGAACACCAGCAAAACCAAGGAGCTGGTGGTGGATTTTAGGAGGCCCAGACCCCTCATGGACCCCGTGATCATCAGAGGTGACTGTGTGCAGAGGGTGCACACCTATAAATACCTGGGAGTGCAGCTGGATGATAAATTAGACTGGACTGCCAATACTGATGCTCTGTGTAAGAAAGGACATTGCCGGTTATACTTCCTTAGAAGGCTGGTGTCCTTCAACATCTGCAATAAGATGCTGCAGATGTTCTATCAGACGGTTGTGGCGAGCGCCCTCTTCTACGCGGTGGTGTGCTGGGGAGGCAGCATTAAGAAGAAAGACGCCTCACACCTGGACAAACTGGTGAGGAAGGCAGGCTCTATTGTTGGCATGGAGCTGGACAGTTTAACATCTGTGGAAGAGCGACGGGTGCTCAGCAGGCTCCTATCAATTATAGAGAATCCACTGCATCCACTAAACAGTGTCATCTCCAGACAGAAGAGTAGCATCAGCGACAGATTGCTGTCACTGTCCTGCTCCACTGATAGACTGAGAAGATCGTTCCTCCCCCAAACTATGCGACTCTTCAATTCCACCCGGGGAGGTAAACGTTAACATTATACAAAGTTATTGTCTGTTTTTACCTGCATTATTATCAATCTTTAATTTAATATTGTTTTTTGTATCAGTATGCTGCTGCTGGAGAATGTGAATTTCCCCTTGGGATTAATAAAGTATCTATCTATCTATCTATCTATCTATCTATCTATCTATCTATCTATCTATCTATCTATCTATCTATCTATCTATCTATCTATCTATCTATCTATTGTTCATATAGTGTACTATTACAGTAAAATGTAAATAATTAACAAAGATCAGTGAGGTTCTGTCATTATAGAAGTAGAGAAGCTGAGCCTATAGAAGTAATTATTTCACATTTCTTTACAAATACAGTAGTTTGTGCTAGAATGGGCCACTTTGCCTACAGAAAAAGACAGAGGATGTTAACCAGAAACATGAGAAATGGTTAACGCTAAGACTACAGGACCAATTAACAAAAGCTGTATGTGCAAAATATGACATTCAGGACTTGCCAAACTGCCACACTGAAAATCATAAGCGTAATTGCTCAACCTTTCAGTGTGTAATACTAAATTGATCCAGTACAGAAATTATATTAATTGAAAATATGGCAGCCTTCATTTAATGTTTGCTAGACTAAATGATGCTAACAGTTATGTCAGATTACTAATGAAAAATATCTACTCACAAAACTTGTAAAACGGTGCACTTTTTACCCAGAATTATTATTAATCCAGCAAAAAACTTCAATTGTACTTTTTAGGGTTTCACAACAATCTGTTATATTGCATTCAGAATTTAAACGAGTTAAAGTAGACTCTCTGAATGCTTGATATTCTTTTTTATGTTTTAAAATCATACACACTAGTTGAGTTATGGGTAACATTTTTAAGCTTCAAATACAACAGCATAAAATGACATTCAACAAACATACTTAATCTAATTCAGGGCTAGAACCCATCCGAGCAGCATTGTATCCAAGGCAGGATTCTGTGTTGAAGAGACGCCAGACCACTGCAGGGCCTATTCACACATACAACTCCACACTCACATAGTCCAAGTGGAGAATCTTCAGTCAACCCAACACAAATACACATCTTTGGGATATGGAAGAAAAACTAGTTTACCTAGAGAAAAATCCATGTGGACATGGGGAAAATATACAAACTCTAAGCAGACCGTTAAACCCAGGAAGTCAGATCTGTGCAGCAGATTGAAAAAACATTTGAATAGCAAAATGTTGTTTTGCAAACTTGATACTCTCATCTCATCTTTTTTTCTTAACTGCTTTTCCTGGTGAGGATTACGGTAATAGCAGGTAAAGAATGTCACCTCAGACTTCTATGTCTCCAGTTGTAGATTATTGAAGAATTCACAGGCATTCCCAAGCCAGATGAATGATATAATCACTCCAGCATGTCCTGGGTCTGTCACAGGTCTCAGCCTAGTGATGAAGCTGCTCAATGGGGAGTCGCCCATGGGCCATCCTTATGTCATGCCCAAACCACCTCAACTGTCTCCTCTTGATTTCGGAGGAGCAGTGACTCTACTCCAAGGCTCTGTTGAATTGCTGAGCTCCATATTCCATCCATCCATTTCATCCATTATCCAATACGCTATATCCTAACTACAGGGTCACGGGGGTCTGCTGGAGCCAATCACAGCCAAGGGTGGAAGGCAGGAAACAAACCCCGGGCAGGGTGCCAGCCCACCGCAGGGCACACACACACACACCAAGCACAGTTTAGAATCACCAATCCACCTAACCTGCATGTCTTTGGACTGTGGGAGGAAACTGGAGTACCCGGAGGAAACCTACGCAGACATGGGGAGAACATGCAAACTCCACGCAGGGAGGACCCAGGAAGCGAACCTGGGTCTCCTAACTGCGAGGCAGCAGTGCTACCCACTGCACCACTGTGCCGCCCCAACTTTAATATCCTGTCCTTGAAAACCACAAACAGGAGTGGTAACAAGACACAGCTCTGACTCTGGCTTGAATGAATTCAACTTAACACCAAGTATTTATATAGGGCATGAATAGCAGAATTTCAGTAGCAAAATTGAAATTCAGAATTAAATTCTTGTATGAGGCATTTGCATAAGGCACGGTCCAGAGCATTGTCTCCTCTCTCATTAATGGATTATTTTTAAGTAAAGTTTCAGAGTGACCAGTATAAAATTTACAATCAGTATGGTTAAGTAGAAATCACATGAGGAAAATAAAAGCTGTTTCAGTTAGTGTCTTGTCCATGGTACAGTCCCCACCACATGCAACCCAAAGGTGGATGAGAAACACTGGTTTAGGTGCTTGTGGTGTGTGTGACTTGCTCTGGGGGGCCTGTCCAGGACTGCCAGGAAAAGCATTGTCTCTACCCACTTAACACAGCACTGGCAGAAGCTGGTGTGAAAATGTATGCATTTAATTTATTACAGACGTGAAATGCAAGAGAAAAAAAACAACAACAAAAAAATGAAAAACACACTAAACTTCTGTGGGGCAACTGGCACAGACAGCAGAGGTAGATGAGTGATTTGTAGCACAAAAACTACAAACGATTATACAAAATGGAAGGTTTCTCCATGAAAAATAATTTTGAAAGAAAACGTTTGGATGAATACATCATTTTATATGTATAGTTGCAAATTGTTTAGCTGTTGCTTCAAAGTGATATAAAGTGTTTGTGTGTACATGTATATTTTTTCTAAAAAATAAAAAAATATATATAACTACAACTACAATGCTTATTTTGAGAAATTGTTTAGGTATAAGAGACTAAATGTTTCCAAAAAGGGACACAGTGCTCCCAAACATGCTATAGGGTATAATAAGTAAACTTGGTACAATAATAGATGATAGATTGGGGCACACAAAAAAATTGATTCCAGGGTTGTGCATCATAAATTGTCTTGGTTACATAATGGTTTAATAAAATCAAATTTCTGAAAATAAATCTCTAAAGCACACTTTTTTTTTGTATTTTATGTAGTTGATATTGATGTAAATAAAGGTTTTTAATCATATAAATATTTTCTTCTAAAAACCCAGAGTGTTGTATTCATGACTGTTCAGCCATTTGCAGCTTCTTCATTATATAAGCAGAATAATAGCCGTTTATTTTTGAGAATGTAATTCAGGCGTAATAATGCCAAAAACCCATTAGCGCATAAGGGGTTAAATGTCTTGTTCATTTTTCTGCATATCATAAACCTTTATATTTTATGGATTCACCTTGACGCAGATTTGCTTTAATTTCATTTAGTTTATAAAGAGTTTCGACAGTACTGCCATCCTTAATGGCTTGTGATTACTCCTTGACTTTTTATAATCACATCATGATCGCATCGCTGTGACATATTTATTGAGGGGATTGAGAAGTCAAGCTTTGATTGAGTTGGAAATGTGAAGTTTATATATAACTCTCTCAAAAACTGTTTGCGGCTTCAGTGCAGTATTTACCTAACCTGGCACATGAATTATTGTAATAATATTGAACAGTTACTGTACAACCAATATTAAATGCTGTCTACTCTCTTAAAAAGTACTTGATGAAAGGGAGTGATTAACTTCAAGTATTCTCCCATAGTGAGCTATTTATTTCCTTTTCTTTATTATAATGTGTCTCTCTCTCAATGAACAACTATTAAAATTTCATATGCATGTGTCATATATGAGAATGGCTTACTAGTTTCCTTGTCTTTGTGGTATTTGCACATTCTCCCTATGTCTGCCTAGGCTTTTCGTTAGACTGTCTTGTTTTCCACACGTATTCCTAGAGATGTGCAGTTAATTGGTGATTCTGACTTAGGTATATTTTCTTGTCACCTTTCCCTGCCTTGTGCTTTTCCATTACATTTCCTTTGGGTTACTTGGACTGTTCTTTTGACTACATTGTGTAGATTATGCCAGCATACTGACTCACCACACATTGGACCTTCCACATAAGGTGCATTTATAGAAAAATCAATTGAAACAGAAGGCAGGCGATCTCCAGTGAACTAATTATTATTTATTATTTAACTTCAAACACCAATTGGCTACATGAGTGAGAAATATTTTGGAATGTTGTAATAAAGGGAGAAACAACTTAAAATATTCAGGCCCCTTCAATGTTTTCACATTTTATTTGGCAGCCTTATGTTAAAATCATTTAAATACATTTTTTTCTGTCATCAAGCAACACACATTTTTCTACCTCATTCTGTGCTGTCCGTGCAACACGGCCACAGAGAGCTTAAACAGCTCAGCACGTCCACCTAAAAATAATAAGGGTGAGCTTTCTTGAAGGCGTTTATTAGACGTACCTTGTTGTAAACTGAAACATATACAAAAGAAACATACAGGTGTATACAGGTGTACAACCAAAGAGAATAAATAGTGATTTACAAAGCATTACATAGCAGTACATTAAACAATAAAGCTTTAAAAGACACTTGAAGGACAAGTGATTTCCAAGACAAAGAGAAGTGTGTAGACAGAGGTTCAAATTGCTGCGTACCACAACTAACCAGACCCAGGGGTTTATATACAATAAAGATATGCATCGGACGTGACTGAAACAAGAGGTAAAGGGGGGCTTACGTGAAACACATGGGGTGTATTGTATTCAAATGTTTATTATGGGACCTTTGTGCTTTACGTGAGTTTCATAGACATTTATGACACCACTGTGAGTGTGGGTCATGACTGACAGGTGTGTTAATAAATGACAAGACAAAGGGAGAGCACAGTTCAACAAATAACAGTAACAGCTAACAACATGTGGGGCAGAACACGCATAATGCCAGAATTACAAAAACAAGGTTTTAGAAATGTTTGGAAATTGGTTAAAATTAAAACTGAAGTATCATATTGACACAAGTTTACTCATAACTTGGTTGAAGTACCTTTGGCAGCGATTATGGCCTGTAGTCTCTCTTGGGTGTGATGCAAGAAGCTTTGCACGCCTGGACTTTGGGGATTTTCTGCCATTCTTCTCTGCAGAACCTTTCAAACTGTCATGCTGGATGGAGTCTGCTAGTGGGCAACTTGTTTTCAGGTATCTACAGCGATGTTCAATTGGGTTCAATTTTGGACCCTAGCTGGGTCACTCGAGAACACTTCAGAACAGCCACTCCTCTGTTGTCTTTGCTTTCTTCTTATTATTATTATCCTGTTTGAAGGTGAAACCTTGGCCCATTCTGAGGTCCAGAGCAGTTTGGAGCAGGTTTTCACTAAGAATACTTTTCTCCTTCAATCTTGACTAGTCTCCCAGTCCTTGCTGGTAAAAAATAATCCACTGCATGAAATGGTAATGTGCAGGTGATTAGTGGTGCCTGGTTTTCTCCAGAAGTGACACTAAGAACTGAGGCCAAAAAAGTATGCTTAGTTTCTCCAGACCAGAGACTCTTGCTTCTGAAAGTGTGAGAGTCCTTTAGCTGCATTTTTGTAAGTTTAATAAGTCATCTTGCCACTCTGCTGTAAATCCCAGATTAGTGGAGTGTTCTAGTGGAAGGTTTTCCCATCTCCAGAGCTCAGGAAGATTTACCATCAGATTCTCTGCCACCTCTATTACCAAGGCCCTTCTCACTTGATTGTTCAGTTTGGCCGAGCAGCCAGCTCTAGGAAGAGTTGTGGTGGTTCCACACTTATTCTAATTAAGAATTATAGAAGCCAGTGAGCTGTTGGGAACCTTCAATGCTGCAGATATTTCTGTAGCCTTCACCAGATCTGAACTTCTACACAATCCTGTCTCTGAGCTCTACTTGCAATTCCTTTGACCTCAGGGTTAAGTTTTTGCTCTGATACACATTGTCAACTGTGGAACTTCATGTAGACAGGTGGGTGCCTTTCCTAATTCTGGCAATCAATTGAACAGACCACAGGTGCATTCCAAACAAGTTGTAGAGACATCTCAATGATGATCAGAAGAATGAGATTCAACTGAGCCAAAGTGTCATAGCAAAGGGTCTGAATACTCGTATCAATGTGAAATGACAGTTTTTTATTTTTATTAAATATGCAGATATTCTTAAAGTCCTGTTTTTATTTTGTCATTCTTTAGTATATGTTTTGTTAAATTATAGAAAAAATTAGTTTAAATGATTTTAGCACAAGGCTGCAACAAAACAAAATGTGAAAAAAGTAGAGCAGTCTGAATACTTTATGAAGGCACTGCATATGATCAATTTGTAATTAATTTAGGCCACCTTACAGAGATCTGTTTTCACTTTGTCATCAAAGAGTGTTTTTCTGTTGATCGAGTTGTCACACAAGTGCTCCTTGGGGACTGTTTAAAGGCTTAGGTGGTGGTAAATCCTCGTCGATCCACAAGGTGGCGCTGTTTACCAATGTCTCGTCTCTTCCTTCGTCTTCCTACAGACCAGATGACTGACAGCCCTGCCGTATCTGATGTCACTTCCAGTGTTCGTCCCCCCTCTTCCTGCCTGGCCTATAACTTATCTGGAAGTGTTGCCATCTTGGAGCAGTCACTCTTGAGAGTCACGTCTGCAAAGACATTTTTTCCCTTTCTAATGCATTTATACTTCACATTATCTTTTCAATTATAAGAGGTGCCCCAACTCTTTATGCTTGTTTGTGCTTTTTCATTACAGCATCAAAAAGCCAAATGAAATCCTCTGTTATTCAGTTTTACATAACAATAAAATGTGAAAACTTTCAAGTGGGTGAATATTTTTTATAGTCATTGTATATTATGGAAAGTCATCCAAGACCACAAAGTCAAAGTGACAATTTGGCCATAAAAAATATATTCTTTTAGCCATGAAATTGGATTAAATGAGCACCAACAATAGGTGGATGGATGTATTAATTTATTAATTAGTAAGTTTTTAAAAAAATTATGTTTAAATAGTTTGATGGTATATTCACTTCACCATACATATTTCCTGTATATCTACACTACAATTCCATATTTCCCAGCCAGGATCCAGAAACTACCAGGAGCTATGGGTGAGCTCTGGAAAATAAGAATAACATTTTTAAAATAAAGAATATGAGTGATTAAAACAAAAAATTGTACCAGGTCTTGAAAAAAAATTAACAATGATTTTTAAAAATGAAGTCTGTTTAGACCTTGTACAGTAATCCCTCCTCCATCGCGGGGGTTGCATTCCAGAGCCACCCGCGAAATAAGAAAATCCGCGAAGTAGAAACCATATGTTTATATGGTTATTTTTATATTGTCATGCTTGGGTCACAGATTTGCGCAGAAACACAGGAGGTTGTAGAGAGACAGGAGCTTTATTCAAACACTGCAAACAAACATTTGTCTCTTTTTCAAAAGTTTAAACTCTGCTCCATGACAAGACAGAGATCACAGTTCCGTCTCACAATTAAAAGAATGTAAACATATCTTCCTCTTCAAAGGAGTGCAGAGTCTGTCAGAGAGATAGAGGAAAGCAAACAAGCAAACAAATCAATAGGGCTGTTTGGCTTTTAAGTATGCGAAGCACCGCGGCACAAAGCAGTTGAAGGCGGCAGCTCACACCCCCTCCGTCAGGAACAGGGAGAGAGAGAGAGAGAGAGAGACAAACAAAAATCAATACGTGCCCTTCGAGCTTTTAAGTATGCGAAGCACCGTGCAGCATGTTGCTTCACGAAGCAGCTGCACAAAAGGTAGCAACGTGAAGATAATCTTTCAGCATTTTTAGACGAGCGTCCGTATCGTCTAGGTGTGCGAACAGCCCCCCTGCTCAATCCCCCAACGTCAGGATCAGAGAAAGTCATCGCAAGAAAGAGAGAAAAGTAAGTTGGGTAGCTTCTCAGCCATCTGCCAATAGCGTTCCTTGTATGAAATCAACTGGGCAAACCAATTGAGGAAGCATTTACCAGAAATTAAAAGACCCGTTGTCTGCAGAAATCCGCGAACCAGCAAAAAATCCGCGATATATATTTAAATATGCTTACATATAAAATCCGCGATAGAGTGAAGCCGCGAAAGGCGAAGCGCGATATAGCGAGGGATTACTGTATATTCTCATTAGCTGAATTACTTGGTACTGTTCTTTCATAAGGGGCCAACTGTTCAGCTAATAGGAAATCATATAGTTGTTCAAAGGTGCATAAGCGTGCCCTGTGATGTATCAATACCGTAAACAGGGTTGGTCCCACCTTTGCACCTGATGCTGCTGAGATAAGATTGACTACTGATTTGGATAAGCAAGCATTGAAATTTAATAGATTTTAGAGTTTTTTTTTATCATAGGTTCTTAGACACTGCCTCTTAATTTATAGGTCAAATCAGTTCATTCAGTTCTGTTTGTTTTATGCTTCTTTAAGCTGAATGAAATCATATTTTTGTGCAGCAGATATCTAGAGATAGAAATGAAGTTGTGTTGTTACAGCTGTGAGACTTGCCCGGACACCATCAGACTGAGACCACATCTTTATACAAAAACCTTTTATTTTCGTCCCGTTCTCCACACAACACAGCTCAGTCCCGCACAACTCACAGTGCTCTAACCCCAGTCTCCCTTCTCCTGGGCCTTTTCTCGCCTTGTCCCTGGACCACCTCTCTTCTCTCTCCAGGAGCTTCGTCCTGCTCCTGCTCCCGACTCCAGCTCATTGCTAGGAGGGAGGCGGCCCCATTTATAGTCACCCGGATGTGCTCCAGTGCTCCCTTACCAGCGAAGACTTGTCGGGCGGAGCGGCCCATCCCGCGAGGGCAGGTTCCCCACGAAGTGGGTCCACCGGCTCGTCCAGGGCCCGGTCCTGTAACATAAAAGAAAAGGGGGACAGAGAAGCTGCCTGGACGCGATCCCCTGGCGTCCCTCTGTGCTGTGCACTGGCTGCGCTCCCCCTGTCGACCGGCACCCCGCAACTTGCCTTTGTTGTGCCCTCCCCGCGGGTTCCATGCTCCTCTGGCTGGGACTCTTCGCCCATCAGAGGTCCCCACTGGCTTTGGGACTTCCCTCTGCACCCGCAGAGGCCTGCCCGTCTCCATACGTGAGCTCCCGGGCTCACGTCTCATTCTGTGGGATGACCCGGATTTATTCCTCGGGCCTTCCCCTTTTCTCTGGGGTGCCCTGACAGCTGGAGTCTCCCTATGGGAAAGGCAGAGACCCCTTGCTGTCTGCACCCGAGTGGACCAACACGCAGCTGATGCTGGCGCCGGCGGTGGTGTACTAGGACCCACGGCACTCATCAGCCGGCGTCCAGGCACCACCCCTCCCAGGCAATCAGCCTTTCTTATCTTTTCATTTGTTGGAACCGCGGCTACTTGTCCACCGGAACTGCACAATACCGGGGAACATTCGCCCGCTTTTCCTATTTTATTTACGACGCAAGTCCCACTTATCTGCGTCGCCACGAACCTCCGGCCAGAGAATCCGGCGCCGCGTTCTTCCGCCCCCTGACGTGACGCGATCGCCGTCCTCTTGAGCTCGACTAAATAGTCTCGAAGGCCGTGTATCACCTGTAAAACAGACTCGACGGACCGAGGGGAATCCTCCGGCTCACGCCGAGTCACAGGCACAAAGGGAATGTTAGCCGGCGAAGGACTTACCAGTTCATCGGTCCTGATCGCCGGCTGAGCTCTCTTCCGGGTTCTCTCCGGCCCTCCCCTTGCTTGAGATGGACGTTCCTTCGTCCCGCCTCCATCCAATCCTTGGCGGGTACGTAAGACACGCCGTCCACTCTCTCGCCTGCCACGGGGATGGACTTCTAGTCCGCCGTCATCTCCCCTTTCCTCCCGAGGGTCCGACAAGACCCGCTACCGCTCCTCTGTTGCGGCCTCTGGATACGCTGCGGATCCTCCATTACGTCCAGCGTCGCTGCTCCATTCCCGTACTGCAGGTTGACACAGCCTGACTGGCGACGTGAATCCAGGAAGCCCCCAGCTGAAAGGCAAACACTGGCCATTGCCCCGCCGACCCTCGCGAGTCGACTGGCGTCAGCCCTGGGACTTACCTCCTGGATCCCATCTGTCGGACTACTGCGAAGGTTGCCAGTCATATCCGTGGCTGTGCCGACCCCGATTCTCACGGGAAAAGCGACCGCTGGTAAGTCCACAGCACTCGGGTCCCTTTTGTCTCCTCCAATCCCCCTCGGGTGGGAGACGATGCGGTGGCGAATCTCTCGCGGCCTCTGGGTGATCCGCGAGCCGTCCGCAGTGCGTGTGCGGGCCGCATCCATGCGGCATGTGTGTGTGGTGGACTGAGGTGCCGGACAGCTCATATAATATTTGTTATCATAGAAGTCCTCCGCCTTGAAACAGGCAGCAACTCCTACCCGGCTCGCCAATGTGAGACTTGCCCAGACACCATCAGACTGAGACCACATCTTTATACAAAAACCTTTTATTTTCGTCCCGTTCTCCACACAACACAGCTTAGTCCCGCACAACTCACAGTGCTCTAACCCCAGTCTCCCTTCTCCTGGGCCTTTTCTCGCCTTGTCCCTGGACCACCTCTCTTCTCTCTCCAGGAGCTTCGTCCTGCTCCTGCTCCTGCTCCTGCTCCTGCTCCTGCTCCTGCTCCTGCTCCTGCTCCTGCTCCTGCTCCTGCTCCTGCTCCCGACTCCAGCTCATTGCTAGGAGGGAGGCGGCCCCATTTATAGTCACCCGGATGTGCTCCAGGTGGTTCCCGGCAATCTTCCTTTGACACGCCCCTGTGTGGCGGAAGTGCCGGCTGTCTTTCCGGAAGCACTCCGGGTGTCTCTCTTTCTTTCTTCCCCCCAGCCCTTCCTAGTGTGGCGGAAGTGCTGAGGTCCCAAGTCCTCCAGGCATGAGGACGCTCCCTGGCGGTCCGGAGGAGGCATGAGCCCTCCTCCTGTCCTTCTGGGCGTCCCGGCTGGGTACCACCCCCAGCCGCGTGCCACACAGCATGCGACAGCTTGGTCTGTATATTTGGACAAATATACAGTATGTGACATGCATAGCCAACAAAATCAGCAAGTTCATAACTACAGATAAATGAGGTACTGTTCTCTACCAATGTAAACTTGGACACATCAGCAGTTAGCAATGGTAGCAAAGACAGCCCTTTTGCTGCAATGTATTCTTTTTTGTCAAGTGCTGAAATTGAATTTATGAAACAAACAAAGATGGAAACATTTGTTGTCTAAGTAGGAACAAGTCATGGATAAGCGCAAAGCATTTTTGTGCAATGGACATTCAAATAAAAAGCTTCTATTTGCAGTGGATAAGAGACTGTTTATAGTTTTGTATATTGCAGCTTAGAAAATAGCCCAAGAGAAAAATCCTCATTTTATCACGGAAACCTTGATTATGCATTCTGCAACTGAGATTGATTGAGGAGAAAGCAGAGGCCCTGGCTAGAATGCCAATGCCAAATGACACCATCCAGCACTGCTTCTCCACTATGCCTCAAGACATATCTTTACAATGCGGTAATCGCCTTTATGATAATGACTTTGCAATTCAAGTTTATAAATTGTACGACATTTCCACAGTCTCACATTTACTTGTGTAAGTTCGATATGAGTGTGGTAATCAAATATATGAGAGGCTTTTATTATGTAAGGAGCTGCTCAGAAAAGCGTCCAAAGGCACATTTTTCAGCTTCTGTCTGATTTCATGGACTGACCGTGAATCATTGGCACTAATTACACTGGAATACTCACAGACAAATCTTTAGCTATGATGAGAAAGTTCAAATGTGTTGGAAAAAATAAAAAGCTGCTCCCCTCATACTGTTTTGAAACAGTCTTTTCAATCATTAGGCACACAATACAAGAGAAATCAGATTTTCTCTTAACAAATTGTTGCTTAGAAAGTAGTAGACAATGTTTACCTTGGCATCCTTCATCTTGTGAAAACTAAAAACATTTAATTATGCAAAAAGTGAAATTTAACAATAATGCTAACCATCCATGAAAAGTAACACTTGCAAAAAAAACTGAATTTGTGTTTACAATTTAGCTTTAGTAATCCACTTACATTATTGAAATTCCTGCTTTTTTTGTATTTTCATCTGGGTCATAACACAACAAATAATAGCATTGCAGATTCAGGGAGAGGACCAAGAAGATTCTGCTTAGAGCCCCAGAGGGTGACATGTGAAAAAATATATATATATATATAAACATGAGGGACGTTCAAAAAGTTTCCACACTTTTTAAAACTCTGTTTATTAAGAATTTCAAAAACAAATTACATCACTTTTCTACATTTAGGAGGAGTGGTGGCTCTGAGGCTAGGGATCTGCACTGGCTATCGGAAGGTTGCCGGTTCGAATCCCATAAATGCCAAAAGGGACTCTGCTCTGTTGGGCCCTTGAGCAAGGCCCTTAACCTGCAATTGCTGAGCGCTTTGAGTATTGAGAAAGCGCTGTATAAATGCAAAGAATTATTATTATTATTATTACATAGTCACCTTCATTTGTGATGCAATTTTCCCAGCGTCGTACAGATTTTTAATGCCCAATTACTACTCCTCCCACTTTTCACAACGAAAATATAAAAGTGTGGAAACTTTTTGAATGTCCCTCATATATATATATATATATATACAGTGGAACCTTGGTTCACGACCATAATTCGTTCCAAAACTCTGGTCGTAAACCGATTTGGTTGTGAACCGAAGCAATTTCCCCCATAGGATTGTATGTAAATACAATTAATACGTTCCAGACCATACGAACTGTATGTAAATATATATTATTTTTAAGTTTTTAAGTACATGTACCGAGACGATCGTGAACCAAGGTTCCACTGTATATATATATATATATATATATATATATATATATATATATATATATATATAGGGCGGCACGGTGGCGCAGTGGGTATATATATATATATATAGTGACAGATGGGGGCGCTCTCGCTCCCTTGAACCCTTGGACAATATGTCAGACACCAGATAAAAAGTCCAAATATGATATTTATTTGAATAATACAGTGCACAAAGCATCCTCCACTCCACAATTCTCAACAATAAACAATACATAATAAACAATCCTCCACTCCCAGACGCTTAGTCACCCTGCCTCCCAACTCAGCTCGTCTGTCTGGGATCTCCCACAGTCCTTTATAGTCCACGACCTGGAAGTGCTTCTGAGCCCATAGTCCATGTGATTATCCAGCACTTCTGGGTCAGGTAAAAACTCTTCTTCTTTATCCTGGAGGTACGTCCTTCCCTCTGTCACTGTGACTAAGATCCAGTTTCAGGTTATAGGGCAAATAACAGTCCCTGGGCCTCCCTGGTATCCAGCAGGGCTGTGCATTACAAGTCCACCGTCCAAAATTCCCTGCTGGCATTCGGGGCACCTCCATGCTGCAAGAAGGGCTCCATCTGGTGGCCTGGGGGTATTGGATTGGTCGGGATGAATGGCCAGCCATATCTCACTATATATATATATATATATATATATATATATATATATATATATATATATATAATATATATATATATATATACAGTAATCCCTCGCTAAATCGCGCTTCGCCTTTCGCGGCTTCACTCTATCGCGGATTTTATATGTAAGCATATTTAAATATATATCGCGGATTTTTTGCTGGTTCGCGGATTTCTGCGGACAATGGGTCTTTTAATTTCTTGTACATGCTTCCTCAGTTGGTTTGCCCAGTTGATTTCATACAAGGGACGCTATTGGCAGATGGCTGAGAAGCTACCCAACTTACTTTTCTCTCTCTCTCTTGCACTGACTTTCTCTGATCCTGATGTAGGGGGATTGAGCAGGGGGGCTGTTCGCACACATAGACGATAGGGATGCTAGTCTAAAAATGCTAAAAGATTATCTTCACGTTGCTACCTTCTGTGCAGCTGCTTCCTGAAGCGACATGCTGCACGATGCTTCGCATACTTAAAAGCTCGAAGGGCACGTATTGATTTTTGATGTTTATTTTTCTCTTTCTCTCTCTCTCTCTCTCTCTCTCTCTCTCTTTGTCTGCTCCTGACGGAGGGGGTGTGAGCTGCCGCCTTCAACAGCTTTGTGCCGCGGTGCTTCGCATACTTAAAAGCCAAACAGCCCTATTGATTTGTTTGCTTTGCTCTCTATCTTTCTGACAGTCTCTGCTCCTGACGCGCACTCCTTTGAAGAGGAAGATATGTTTGCATTCTTTTAATTGTGAGACGGAAATGTCATCTCTGTCTTGTCATGGAGCACAGTTTAAACTTTTGAAAAAGAGACAAATGTTTGTTTGCAGTGTTTGAATAACGTTCCTGTCTCTCTACAACCTCCTGTGTTTCTGCGCAAATCTGTGACCCAAGCATGACAATATAAAAATAACCATATAAACATATGGTTTCTACTTCGCGGATTTTCTTATTTCGCGGGTGGCTCTGGAACGCAACCCCTGCGATGGAGGAGGGATTACTGTATATATATATATATATATATATATATATATATATATATATATATATATATATATATATATTCAAGTTCAAGCACTTTATTGTCATTGTGTACCACAACGAGATTACTTTTTGTGACCCCCCAAGGTGCATTTAAAGAAAAGTCACATAATTCCAAATATGTCATATACAGTGTTAAGTGATCAAGTAACCAGATCAAATTATTATTGCTCAAAGTACAGCAGCATAAATTGCTATTACACCTGCTAATGAATAGTACATTACATATTATACATTGCATTACATTAGTATATTGCACATTACCAATATAGCTTATTGCACATGTTCAATTAAAAATGGTCTCAGACTGAGGAGATTCAGAGTTCAGAAAGTTTATGGCAGATGGGAAAAAGCTATTTTTTAGTCTGTTTGTACGTACACGGATTGACCTAAAGCATCTTCCTGACGGGAAGAACTCAAACAAAGGATTTCCAGGATGATTTTTGTCCTTGAGAATGTTTTTGGCCCTTCTCATACAGCGAGTTTTATACAAGAGTTCGAGTGATGGCAGTTCAGTCTCAATAATGGCCTCTGCTGTTTTTACGACCCACTGCAGGGCTTCTTTAGCAGCCTTGGTGCAGCTGTTGTACCAGGCTATCATGCAGTTAGTTATGATGCTCTCTATAGTGCATCTATACAAATTAATCACCAGCTTCAGGATGAGGTCAGTTCTCCTTAGCTTCCTGAGAAAATAGAGGCGTTGTTGCGCTTTGACTATTATATTCAAGTTGTTGTTAGCCCAGGATAGGTCCTCTGAGATGGTGACTCCTAGAAACTTAAAGCTGGAAACTCTCTCCGCAGCATCTGCATTGATTGTTATCGGACTGTGATTGGTCTTTTTAGTAGTCTTAAAGTCCAGAATAACTTCTTTGGTCTTTTTGGTATTTAAGACAAGGTTGTTGGTGTTGCACTATGCTGTCAGATTCTGAACCTCTTCCCTATATGCAGCTTCATTGTTGTCTGTTGCAAGCCCAATGACAGCCTCTATATATATAAAATCCTAAGCCTAAAAGTGCAACGATTTTATGTGACATTTTTATGTCATGTTTTTACTTTTTAAATTAGGCTTATTTTAAAACCTACACATATATGTTTGGTATCATTCTTTTCAGAATTTATTGAACTTTAATGTGAGGTTGTTAGATTTTCAGATTCTTATTCTGTTTTTAAATTATAAATTAAAAAATATCAAGAACTCATGTCCCGCGAGACAAGACTTAACCAAGAGTGCCAAGAGATTTAACCATGCCCGTGGCCGGAAATAAAAGACAAAGAGTAGGACAGTTGCTGTATGGGTTTTTAAATGTTTGAAGCACCACACGAGATACAGATCATGTGGCACGGCAGCAGCAGCAGCAACCCAGCAGTTGATTGAGCAAAGAGGAGGTAAAAAAAACTGTATTTGTTTCCCAGTATATCATTGTTTAAGAGGGGTTTCAGAGGAGCGACTGCATCTCCTTGGGTTGCGTTCAGCCCCCCTCTTCACAACATGAGCGGCAGGCTGGCCGTAACTGCGGGTTGGGCGCCAAAGATGCCAGGGGGGCTTTCCCCCCAGTATATATATACCGTATATACATAGACAGAGTGGAAGGACCGGGGAGAGGACATTGGTGAGGCAATACCTCCTCTGGGACACTATAGGGCAGCCCTCCTGTGCGGCTGTGGCACCACGGATTCCTGCAGGGCATGCCAGGACTTGGAGTTTGGTACAGCCCTGTTGGGTTCCGTGGGGGTCGCCAGGGGGAGATGTAGAGTCCCATAGAGGACCTCCAGCACACCTACGAGTGATTCCAGGTAATACTGATAAGCCACCTGGAACACTCCCGGGACCTGAATAAGAGGAGCCGCCTCATTCCATTGAAGGGCCAGAGTCAGGAGGAAGAGGACAAAGCCTGAGGAGGAGTGAAGGGAGAAGGACTGGCAGCAAGAAGGGACTATGTATTGGTGCTGGTGATTGTGCATTTAAGCTGTAAATAAACAGGGTGTTGTGTTGAACCTGTGCTCTGCCTGTGTGTTCGTGTTAGGGTGGCTGCACGCCCCCTGGTGGCTTCACAATATATATGCTCATATAGATTTTAGTACAGTGTTCTTTATAATGTTCTAATTCCTTTTTTTCATTTATGCCTGATGTCAAATGCAAGCTAGGTGGGGTAAAAAATGTTACAAAGCACTGAATCAGTAAATGAAAGTCATTCTTTAAGAACAATCTGAAGGCAGTGTCAGCAAATAGGCTCAAATCAATACTAATATATAAATGAGAGAATGTAACAAAACAAGAAGCCAAAATTGTAGTAAAGAAGCAACAAAACAAAGTTGAGAACTTGGTATAATATAATTTCCATATGTATTCTGAAGTCACAGTGAATTTTATTATATAGTATTTCAAAGATTAAAACATGTGCCACAATCTTAAATACAATACAGTACAACTTTAGGAGTAGAGTTAGCAAAAGTGGATGAGTTTAAATACTTGGGATCAACAGTACAGAGTAATGGGGATTGTGGAAGAGAGGTGAAAAAGAGGGTGCAGGCAGGGTGAAATGGGTGGAGAAGTGTGTCAGGAGTGATTTGTGACAGACGGGTATCAGCAAGAGTGAAAGGGAAGGTCTACAGGACAGTAATGAGACCAGGGGCCTCATGTATAACGCCGTGCGTAGAACTCACACTATAACATGGCGTAAGCACAAAAGCAGGATTGTGCGTACGCACAGAAAAATCCAGATGCAGGAATCTGTGCGCACGCATACTTTCACGTTCTTCCACTACATAAATCCCGATCCGCGTGAAAAGTAACGCACGTGCACGCGCCTTCTGTCCCGCCCCAACTCCTCCCAGAATTACGCCTCTTTGAATATGCAAATCAATATAAACAGCCTTCTGTGAAAAGACAATGGGAAAAGCACGGGAGAAAATATAAGAATTTCAGCGAATACCAAGTGGAGGCAAAGGAAAAACGTACTATTTGTTGGTTTAAACAGTGGTATAATCAACAAAAGGAAGCTGATCGAGTGACAGAGTGTCGGAGAAACTCGAAGGCTCAACTTCACAAAGTCGCACAGTGCCCGAAATAAAAAAGAAATCACATATCAAAGTCGCCGTGAAAAAGCGAGTCGTAGCCCACCGTCTGAGTGTCATATGAAAGCTTATTAGGGTACAGACAAAAAAAAGGCACACAGTGGGGAAAAAAGCACGAAATGTCAACTTTAATCTCGAAATTTCCACTTTAATCACATAGTTTATTTTGCCATTAAAGTAGAACATCATAAACTTCATCTTAAAATCGTTTAATTTACTAGTTTCTCAAATCCCATTGTAACTAAAGTGGCATGTTAAATGCTTTGTTCTGTATTTGATCTTCTATGTGCTCTATGTGTATGAATCACTACCTGCTTTTTAAACGGGCTTTCTCTTTCTCCGACAGGACACATAATCCATTACATTCGTGATATTACAGCTCTCTGAATAATTAAAATACTGAGATGTATACGTGATATCTTTTTCATGATGATAGGAATGAAAGCATGTTATTAAACATGGGAACACGGTGGCGCAGTGCTTGTTCATATCTCACGCAAGAGGCTTGCTGCGCCATGCGCAACCTTCAATTAAATAATTTATCACAGCAGTACTGTCTCTTTCAAACGTACTAACCTCCAATTCCTGTCCTTACTTTTCTTTCTCCAAAAACTCAATCGCCACACAATAAGCTATGTAATAGACGTGAAGCCATCTGTAAGCTTAGAACTTCGATTCTTCAAAACTTTTAAGGAACATTGAAATATCTTAGTAGTACGTGTTTAATTATTATATCCGTCTATCTTTCCAGTGTCGCGTCAGCACCAGCAAGAATACAACGCAAGGCAGAACAATTACTGAACTAGCTAGCGCTGCGGCACCGTGTCCTCACATGTTTAATTATTAACAATACAGATTATTTAAATGAAGTTAAAGTTTTATCTGTATAATATAATCAACATGTTTTGCTGCATTTCGTCTTAGAAATGAATACCGTCATCACATGTAAATACGCGCTTTATAAAGTGGCGCAGGTTGTGCAATATTATAACTGTAGTGCAAGTTTACAGTGGGGTAATTGTACTTATAAGTCCAAATATTTCTACAAGGAGTACTTGATGGACTGATTTAGTGTGTTTAGAGTTCTTGGGATGAAACTGTTTCTAAACCGCGAAGTCCGTACAGGGACTAAAGCGTTTGCTGTGGCTCAGGCAGCATCTGCTTCATGCGGTGTACCGATAATTCTCTTTCCAATCAGCTGCTGCTGTGATTTCCCACTCAGATACAGTGATATAAATACTCCGAGTGGTGCAGTGAGAGTAATGTGGAAAAAGATGATCTGCTGTGGCAACCCTTAACGGGATCAGCTGAAAGAACATGCAGTGAGAGTTACAACGCTAAAGCAGTTATGGTATTTGGAATACTATGGCTATTCCCTGGACCATTATATTGCTACAGGTTAATTACAATCAGATGCATTACACTAATAAACAATATGCAGTTAATTTCAGTGTATTTATAAAGCCGCGCCAGGAATGTGGATTTAAGAAAGAAAGGGTGATCACACAGGAACAGTAGCACTGCTTTGACACTGGGTGCCGCCAGTCTGCAAAACCGGGCGGATAAATTGCGTACGCCAAGGAATGAGTTACCGTGGAAATGTGCGTGGCTTTACGCCAAGTTTAGGTTTTATAAATCGCGATTTGAGCGTGGAAAGGTTCGTACGCAACATTTCTGTGCGTACGCACCGTTTATACATGAGGCCCCAGCTATGTTATATGAGTTGGAGACGGTGGCACTGACCAGAAAGCAGGAGACAGAGCTGGAGGTAGCAGAGTTAAAGATGCAGTGGGTGTGATGAGGATGGATAGGATTAGAAATGAGCACATTAGAGGGTCAGCTCAAGTTGGACGGTTGGGAGACAAAGTCAGAGAGGTGAGATTGTGATGGTTTGGACATGTGCAGAGGAGAGATGCTGGGTATATTGGGAGAAGGATGTTAAGGATAGAGCTGCCAGGTAAGAGGAAGGCCTAAGAGAAGGTTTATGGATGTGGTGAGAGAGGACATGCAGGTGATGGGTGTAACAGAAGAAGATGCAGAGGACACAAAGATATGGAAAAAGATGATCCGCTGTGGCAACCCCTAACAGGAGCAGCAAGAAGAAGAAGAAGAAGTATAGTGCTCTTCACTAACTGTAGGTGCAGAGCGATGTGAGCAAATACAAGTAGAGTCTTTGCCAACTAACGGCTCCATTCGAGACTGGACATTTGGCCGTATGTCGGTTACAAAGTGTACGGGTCATTGTAGCTGAGACTCTGCGGGGCTGGTGTGGGTCAGTGTTAGGCATATTTTAACTACAGGTATGGAGTTGCCCAAACCGATCTTCAAGTCTTGGCATTCACATGCTGGGTTCATGTCAGTGTTTCTTCACCATTGGTTTGTGGGTGGGTGTCTTTGGTTTGCGAGTGGGTTGCAGTGGGTCACTTAAGCCAATGTTTCTCAACAACTTGAATGAGACCTGAGTTCCTGGTTGCCATTGTTTGTTCACAAGTGGGTCACAGTGGGTCACCTAAGTAACTGGTAGCTCTGAGCGATATGTTTCCCTATATATAAGTGAGCTTGCATCACAGAAGGGGGCCTCAAATCATGCTCATTTCACCAAGGAGTGGTTTCAAATAGCTGGTAATCAGTCATCACTGAATTTAAAAAGGGAATGTTAGTTTGCAGGATCTTAAAAGTTGGAAAAAACTGGTGTAAGAAAGGTTATGTGAGATGAAAGAATAAGAATGCATCAGCACCAATGAAAACAACTTTTATTGTGCCCTCCAAGAGTCAGAAAACATATGAGACAATAATAATAATAAATAATAATAATAATAAAAGATGTATTACTCTTGCTAATTTTGGCAATTTGTAGAACATTATTACCCTATTGTTTTCCTGTAGCCATCAGATGTTAGCACAAATCACTTCAACTCGGTCAGCTGTAAATCAGTATGTGACTGTATAAATTATACTAAATACTGTATTAGTACATGGATAAAATACAGATTTATTAAAAAAAGCAATGAGAACAATTTACATACAGTTAGATTAAACATAAATAACATCAACATTCAATTAAATTTGACTTTTATATAGTGCATTTCACTGAGAGCACCTGCTGAGTGGTGATGATGCAATATGGCCAAAATGTGATAACAACATGATGGCATCATCTTTGAACACAAAATAATGGTTTGATAAGTAAAAAAAATACATTCATAACAATAATAATATTTTAAAAAGTTCTTAAATGTAACATTAAGTCTGACCGTGCACTCTTGACAGTTTTCATGCTTCACTGTTTTGTTAATGGTTTGTTTCCATAAGTTGTTCTAAATAAATGTTAAAATTCATTGACAAACAGAAAGTATCAGTGCAAATAAATATGTCATCTGCAGGAGCAGCTAATGTAATTCCATTCACACCTTTTTGTTCATTTTTGAGTGTCTGATTCAAAAATACACATTATATAATTAATAAATTAAAAAAATCCTTGATGAGCATTTATAGAATAATGTACTGCATGTGCTAAAATTTTGCACAACAATATTTTTAGAATAAAACACAACAGCATGTTTTGCATATGTACGAGGAGTTATGTAGCTTTGCAAAAGTGAAACATGTAATATGTCGTTATTTGATATCATTTTATTTCAGCTACTCAATATTTATAATCTCTACAATACATAATGAAAAAGTGTAGCAAAAGCGTGTGATAACCCAGTGCAGCGGGAAAGGGGTGCCAGACTACACTTTGGGTATCTTGTAGTTTGAGGACAAAACAGGATCAGAGGGAGAGATGAGACATGAACAAAAATGTATTTTTGAACTATACAGTATCTTACATAAGACTAGCAGTCAGAAAACTTTATGCCTTTATACCTTTTGTCTTATTCTATTGTTACACCAGAGATATGGCTGAACATTAAGAGCATTCCATTAACTTGTTAGCTTATAGAAGGTAAAACAGAATCTTCAATTATTGATATAGCTATGTGAAACTTATATTTAATTCAATTTAATCAAAAACGTGGGTGAATTTAACATTAACATTATCATGAAAGGTTTGTCTTTTACAAGTACTAAATACAAATAATTATTGTTCTTGTATACAAACAGTACACTCCATATTCGTCAGTTGACTTTCCTATGTATCATCTTGTAATAAATCTAACTTGATGTTGCTGAAAGCAGATTGATCACTACCGCTCACCTTCCTAAACTCTAAAGCTACAAGTATAAAGATAAACCAATATATATAAATTGTCATGGTACAAGGGACGAAGTCCAAAATAAAGCTGGAGTGCCAACCCAGCCACTCTGTTTAATAATAAATCAACAAAAAACAGCTTTTGTCAACAAAATAAACAGGTGCACAATGAGGCAAGCACAAAATAAAGATACAAGTCAAGTTTGCTAATGGTCTGTTTATAGAGCTCCATTTTGCAGTACATTAAGGCTGAGACGGCCTTTATATGGTTCGGAATGGAAGGGGTGGGGCATCTCGGAGGAAGCAGGGTACATTCATTTGCCCTCAAGAGTCATCTTCTTGGAGCTGGGGTGGGAAGACACAAGACTGTTATCGACAGTGTCCCTTCATAGAGTGGAATCACATACATGATCTGAGACAATAAGCTGATTCACAGATGTGCATGTATGACTGTATATGTGTAAATAAAAGGACAGTTACAAGATAATTCTGGCAAAAATTGGAAAATGTAATACTTTTAAAGGAAAAGATACAAAGATGAAATCAGCAATGACTTATCCCCATGACTACCACACACAATAAAGTCCTATGGTGGAGACTTATATGCAGTGAATTACACACCCCAGCCTTTCCTGAAGTGCACACAATAGTCCAGAGTTTGAATAGTCTTATTTTACTGGGTGGAAGAATTATAGAAGCAGGCCAAAGAATGAATCTGTTGTTTTTAAATGGAAAACGTTTTCACAGTCATTACTGTGACATAATGAAAAAAAATAAACTTAACACGCTCATCCAGTACCGCTAGAAGTTACAAGGGCAGCACAGGATTCAAGAGATTATTTCCCCTGGACATGAATGCTGATCTTCACCTATATAGACACTTCTTCAAACCATAGTTTCTTTAAATGGTCAATGCAGTTGCTGATTCATTTAGATAGTCTGCAGGTCTTTTCCCTCTGATTACTGTTTTCCTGTTTCCTTTCAATAATGGTGCCCTTTATGCAAATTGCCTCCAAACAGATCCCGGAAACCAGAT
Source organism: Erpetoichthys calabaricus (assembly GCF_900747795.2). NCBI lineage: Eukaryota > Metazoa > Chordata > Cladistia > Polypteriformes > Polypteridae > Erpetoichthys > Erpetoichthys calabaricus. Next base: position 71,352,376 of record NC_041407.2, read on the forward strand.
GTTCTGTTTTCAAGGGTGTTGATGTGAATCACCAGTCTACTCCAAAATGGCATGGACAGGATATCAGAGTGACAAATGGCAAACCCATAATATTTCTGTGTCGCAGTGCTGCAATCTATCATTTATGAGATGAACCTAAAGATAAAAGGTGTGTTACACTTCTACATGAAGGCTTAACCAGTGATTTGCAAATAAGCTGAAGCGTGACAGTGTCTCTTCCTTCTGTAATATTCCACCAACTGGACCGATCACCTTGCCAATTAGCTATAATTTATGGATCTGGCTCAGTCCATGAATCTGGCTTTGAGGAGGTTCCTAATGAACTTTTCATACGTCCTCATCTGATTTGTGGAAGTTTTTAGCCCAATCTACCTTTTGCTTAAAAGATTCACAAGATCATTAAATCACAGCTTGATTTTCATCTGCACAAGTCACTTAGCACGATATCCTTCTACATTTTGTGCAACTGCTTCATTAAATTAGCCAACATTCTTCAATGCTCATGCTCACTCTGTTATTTGGAAAACTCCTTGCATGGCCAAGCAGCTCATTCACATCAATTCAGTTCAGTTAGAAGCCATTATGACTGTTCATTTACTGCAACAGCTGCTCTGCATATTAGGCGTCCTGGTAACAGCCATGCTGCACATTGTAATGTTAAGAATAATAAAGTAGATGAAAGGCCAGTAAAGGATGTAGATTGAAGGAGGGTACTGATATCAGTATCACACTTGGTATCAGGCTGCCTTTTCCTTTTATGTAATACCTGTTTTTATATTGATACAAGGCAGAATCAAGTTTTTAAAATAAAAAACAAGTTTATCCAATTGTGCACTCTTGTAGCAGTAAGCCAAAGGATGGTGTTGTTCCTAAATAGATCATTTCACATGATCTGTTTTCAGACTGTTGACCAACTAATCTGTTTTATTTCTCTGAAATAAATGAATAGGCCAGTAGATCACCTGAGCCTTGTAGTAGATCTAGAAGATTTTTTATTAGTAAATAATATGCAGTGATAATACTCATATGCATCAAGAGTAAGATCTGGATTATGCAATTTATACAGGGGCAAACTGTGACTGGCACAGGCCAATTCAAATACTATGTCCACGAGCAGATGTGTGCACTGCCATGTTGAGCAAATATATGAACGCTTCAGTCCTGTCTAAGCTGGCTATGCATAACCTGTGATTTTATCATGCAACAGTTGTCATGTATGCATGTCAGTGGAACATACTCTGGGCTCATCTGAGGTACGTAATGCTGTACTACTCCGGGATGAGAGGGGGTGCTGGTACTAATCAAATCCTCTTCCATTCCCTCCACAGTGCGAAGAAGAGGCCAGTGAGAGCAGGTGACTCTGACCATTCTGGTCTCCCAACTACAAATCACGGGGCTGTTGGAAGGAGGCATCACTCTGTAATCAGTGCACACAGCAAGAACAGCTTCTGTGAGCCCTAACTGGCTCTCTGTCTTGCTTATTTTGATTTCCTATTTGTGCTATAGAGAACTTTTTTCGTTTTCTGTTTTACCTGGGTTATACATGGACGACCAGGTTGGAGCCCCAACATTTATCGTTTTGGACTTGTTGTTCCTCCCTTGACCACGTAGTCTAATTCATTCAAACTCTCCATTTGTGAAATAGGTAAACACTTGCAATGCTATGATTTAAATAAATAAGAGACTGGCTGTGATATTACATATTCTAGCTACAGTCGACAAAACTTGAATTAGTGACAAAATGGAATATTGGCAACCAATCAGAAATGATGTTGCCTATGATTCTTTACAGTAAGTACATTTACTACCAGTGTGCAGAAAATATTTCCAAAATGATTTTTATTTGCCCCGTTTCATATAATCAAGTCTAGCTCCAGTCTGTTTACTGCTCTGAGTTGTCTTCTATATTTAAAATGTGGTGACTGGTAATAGACAGTAGTTGATCCAGTATACCAGATGAAAATCTTCTTCTAGTATGGATTCTGAGGAAACAGTTTTTTAAAAATGTTTGAAAAACTTGTGAGCACATTTAAACATAAAACACAATCATGCATATGACAGAAAATGGGAAATGTGATTTGGTGTTGAGGCGTTAGCACCTTAAAGGTAAATCTTTGTGTGTGGACTTGTATTTGAACTGTGTGTAGTAGGTGAGCCTACTCCTTTAAAAGAATTATCCAGGTTGCTGTGCTGTTCAACAAGATTGATGAGTCAATGGAAACAAAAAGAAAGAACAGGAGGAAGCCACATCTTGTGCTGTGTTCACTTGGCAGTGGTGGCGAGAGCGAGCAAATGAGTGAGAGAGAGATGAACATTTGCAGTCAAATCTATTTGAGTACCAGAACGTTAACAAGCATTTCAATGGATGAGACATATCTATTGTGAATGGTAGCAGAAAACCAGAGTGAAACAACAAGAACTGTTGGGGTGTAAACCCAGTAGCCCTGTTTAGTGTTTCCAAACAAAAAAACAAAACAATGCACAATGGCACAACAACAAAGACACTGACCAAAATCAGCCTGCATAGACTTCTCTCTCTTGGTAGTTCAAACATTTTTTTCATCTCAACTCCTGGTCATGAGAATGAGATGCCGCCTTCTGGGGTGGTTCATTTTTTGGAGCCACTCAAGTGATAAGACTGCTCTTAACATCACTGCCGGGGTTGAGTGCCCTCATTGGATGTCTTTTCAGTGCTGTGGGGGAAATACAAGTTACAATACAATGCCCCCTCTTGTCCCTGAGTGGCAACACTTACTTCAGTCAAGCCAGAAAGATGATCCCCAGTTGCACATGCATGACACTATGTTAATTACATTACATCATTACATTCATCAGTATTACACTTGTTACTTGTTAAAATAGGTTTCAGTCTGAAAATTATATACAAACAATTATAGCAGTATCTAACAAAACCATCAAAATTTTCAGTTACAGCATGATATCGATTTTAGGCAATATCATCCAATCAATGATGATCTCAAGTTCAGCCGAGATAAACTGTTAAAATAAGTCAAGATTTTTTAAAGTATAGACCAATGCTGCAGAAATTCATCTTGCAAGCTATTCACTCCCTTGATCAATTCTTTAACAAATCATACATTGAACTTGTATTCTCTGTGATATTTTTATTCTTAAGAACTGAAACTAAAAACTGGCTTTTTCTAATGTGTTCATATTGTTATGTTCTCTTAAGAAGAAAAAATGAATTATACAATTTACATAAATATTTAATTCTTGTGTTGTGGAAGCTAAGCAAAGGTTAAAAATAATTACCTTAAAAGGGTACTAGATTTTGACTGTGATTCATCGAAATAAATGCAATATATCCTGGAAAAAACCCCCACATATGATCATTATTCAGGCATTGAATGAAAAGGAAGACCAAAGGGAATTCCAGAGAAGTTACAGATAAAAATTATATAAATCTGTAAATTAGGAAAAGGGTACAACACAATATCTAGGTGTTAGGATGTTCCATTTGTTCAGTTCTCAAGAAATGGAATGCCAGACCACCCCAATTATGCCTATAAATGGTCATCCCACAAAACTCTCTGTGCTGTGATGGACGGCCGGCTACAGACTCCGGTCGCCACCCCAAGGCTGCTAGGAGGAGCCCTCCAGACAGCATGATCGTGCCCCGAGTTCCAGCAGGGCCTCATGGACTTTGTAGTTTGTATACACAGCCCTTCTGGATACCTTGGGGACCACCGGGAGTCGCTGTAGGGGGGCTAGTGGGCTCTTATGTGCCCTATAACCTGGGAGTGCGTCATCATCACGTGACAGGAAGGAACGCCGTGCTCCCGGGCTGAAGAAACGGACTGTTTACCCTGACCCGGAGGGAATAAGGACTTGTGGGTTTGGCCGGGAACCACTTCTGGGTCAGGGGATATAAAAGGACTGTGGGAAAGCCCAGACACTGAGCTGAGCTGGGAGGTAGGAGGGCGAAGTGTCTGGGCGAGGAGGATTGATTAGAGAGAGAGAGAGAGAATTGTGTTTATGAGTGTGGAGTGGAGGGTGCTTTGTGCACAGTTTAATTATAAAATAAATAATAATTATAATTTCACCTGGTGTTCAGAGTGGTACCTGAGGGTTCAAGAGGTGGACCACACCTCTATCTGCTACACTGGCGTAATCGGCAGGATTCTCTGGCCGTCTGTTGGCAGAGGATCTGCATTAAAAATAAATTTTGTAGTAGCAGAGAACCGTAAGAAGGTCCCTCTTGAAACCGCGGAGGTGAAAACCACACCCACGACAAAGAGCGCTGCAATTGTGAGCCGTAATCTACAGCAGACCACAATGGGGAAGAAATCTGGGAAGAAGACTGGATCTACCCAGAAGACGTCGGTCCCAGATGGGCTGAAAACGTTATGGACTTACCTGACAGGCGGTGAGGAAGACCGGGCGCGGTTCAAAGCCGAGCAAACCTGAGCGGGGAGACAACCGGAACAGTGTAGAATCGCGACTCCCGAAGACTACTACAGGGAGTTGGAGCAGGATCGTCTACGTTCCGAGGTAAGTGCTGGAAAAGCACTCGAACCTCCGGAAACTTATTATTCATGTTTTGCAGAGGCCTGTCTGCACAAAGCGGACAGAGAGCACGCCCGCCTCAGACCTAGGCAAGATGGCCGCGAGAAGAAGAAGGCGAGCCAGTCTGGGAGTCCGCAGAGGGGAAGCCCATACGCTGACAACGACCACGTGACCTCGCGCGATGGTGGCCGGGAAGACGGTCAGTGTGGCTCCTTCGGTGAGGTCTATAATTCCCCGACGAGTCTGAGCTCCCTGAAAGGGAAGGGGGCGGCAAGCGAAGCAGCGCCGAATGTAAACAAAGGTAAAGAGGGGCGGGAAGTGACTGAACGGTCTGCCGACAAAGTTAAAGAGGCAGACCGCAGCCAGCCGCGGGAGGCTACCCGTTCCTCTTCGGACTCCATGTCCCAGAAGCCGCCGCGAAGCCCAACAGAGCATGTGCCAGGAGCGAACGTGCTAATTGGCTCCCGGCCGGCAGGTGAGACAAACGCGGAAGCGAGATTACCTCCGGCCGAAACAAGTAACTTTATAAACTTACGGGAGCTCGTGAAATATCTCGAGCCCCTATATATCTTCTTCCAGGGACTAAAGGACTTGAAGGAGCATGTGGAGGAGCTGGGAGCTACAGCCGAAACGCCGTTGAAAGGACTACAGGAGTACCTACGGCGATTAGGCCGTGAAGCCCCGGCCTCGATTAATGTGGCGGTGCAGGTAGGTGCCCTCTGTACCGTATATAATAAGGGGACACAGTGCGATAAGACACCGCAGTTAATAAGTAGCGGGTGTCAAAGCGCTGTGAACCCGACACTTGAGCGTGGCACAATGACTGAGTTGGCGGGGGAGGGAGCGATCAAGCAAGGCATGCGTGTGACGTGGCCTTCCGGAGCGAGTCGCCACTCCAGACCCCGACCGGTGTAATAAGGGCATTGTCGTTGGTTACCGGAGGGGCGGGGGAAGTGCCGATCTCCCCGGTACAGCTAAAGAGTGCTGTTACCCGGAGCGATGCGGTACTAATGACGCCTCCTCCGAAACAACACAGAACAACGGCCGTGCAAACAGCAAAGAGGCTCTCTTTTCTCCATAGAGAGCCTCAAGCTGAGCACAAGCCCCAGGGAAAGCAGGAGATCCCCGAAATAAACCACGGGTCTCCTGACAAGGTAAAGAAACGGGCGGAGAGCAGCAAAGCAGCCGTAAAACCCTCCTTAGCGGAGGAAAGGGTGGAGCTGACCGAATTCCCGAGATGTTTCAGGTCTTGGGAAGAGAGGCAACCAGGAGGACGTCGGCGGTGCTACAACTGTCGGCAACCGGGCCACGTGTGGCGAAGTTGTCCCCGGAGGACAGGGGAGCGGTGGGATAGAAGATACACCGTTCCCCCAAGGTTCGCTGGGGGATCTAGACAACGTAGCTAAGGTCCGGGTGACGCGTCCTCCTGGAGGAGGACGTCCCTCGCGGGGATCGACGCTCCGCCCCAGTTGTCATCGCTAAGGGGGGGGAACTGTGATGGACGGCCAGCTACAGACTCCGGTCGCCACCCCCCAGGCCGCCAGGAGGCGACCTCCAGACAGCATGATCGTGCCCCGAGTTCCAGCAGGGCCTCATGGACTTTGTAGTTTGTATACACAGCCCTGCTGGATACCTTGGGGACCACCGGGAGTCGCTGTAGGGGGGCTAGTGGGCTCTTATGTGCCCTATAACCCGGGAGTGCGTCATCATCACGTGACAGGAAGGGACGACGTGCTCCCGGGCTGAAGAAAAGGACTGTTTACCCTGACCCGGAGGGAATAAGGACTTGTGGGTTTGGCCGGGAACCACTTCCGGGTCAGGGGATATAAAAGGACTGTGGGAAAGCTCAGACACTGAGCTGAGCTGGGAGGTAGGAGGGCGAAGTGTCTGGGCGAGGAGGATTGATTAGAGAGAGAGAGAATTGTGTTTATGAGTGTGGAGTGGAGGGTGCTTTGTGCACAGTTTAATTATAAAATAAATAATAATTATACTTTCACCTGGTGTTCAGAGTGGTACCTGAGGGTTCAAGAGGTGGACCACGCCTCTATCTGCTACAGTGCATACAAGACAGAGATTTGTGAGGCCAATAATATCTGTGAAGTGGTTACAGGGTTAAATAGCTGAAAGTAAAAATGCACCAGTTAGCCACATCACAAGCTCTGCATAACACTGGTCTTTATGGGAGAGTGATTCAAAGGCACCATTACCCAAAACTGAACCATGTCCAAACATGTCTTATTTCAAATGTGGGAATAGATTTTTATGAGACGTCCAAAGTTTGTAGAACCCCCAAAACACACCATGCTTACAGTAAGTACTGCAGGAGAACTTATTTGTGTCTGGTTAAAAAAAACTGATGCTTGGAAGAAAGTGTATCTTTCAGCAGGACAACACACAAGGTTCAAGGACAAAAAGGTTAAAAAAGGTCCTGCAATGGCCAAGTGAAAACCCTGATCTCAATCTGGCTGAGAATCTGTGACACAATTTGAAAATTGTGATGCTCAGACCTCATTTGACTAACCTTACCTTAACAACCTGAAGCAAGTCTTTCTGGAAGAATGACACAAAATCACAAAATTAATATATATTTACCCAAACATATTTTGAGTACGTGTGATTACTGCTACCAAAGGTGGATCTACAAAATATCTAATTTGTGGCAAACACCTTATTTCCTTTTTTTTCTTAGTATGTTTTAATAACATAAAGCAATGTCACAGTAAAATAATTTAGAATTTCAGAGCATTGGAATAAAAATATCATAGAGAACAAAATATCACTTTAGGATTTGTTATTCAGTAAAATTAGAGAATTGCAGTTTACTGGTTACATAAGCTGGCTCTGCATTTATCTGCATGTGTCACATAGGCATGACCTAAGAAAGCTCCTTTATTGCCTGTGTCCCATGCCAGAGTGCTCTTGATGAGTCAGCGTATGCACATTGCTCCAGTCAAAGTTGTTTATCTTAATGAGAATGACCATTGATATCATTCATTAAATCACTGATAATAAAACCTTCTAGTAGGCTCAATAGGCACCTACTGGCCCATTCATATGAGACTGATGAACACTGATAAATTCCGTTCAATGGAGTGATAACAAACCAATTGGGCTTATTACTGCAGACCTCAGAATTGAATGCTAGGAAGAAAGCTAGGCCAATTTTTATCCATTCCTGTTTACTCCATTACAGTAAGATAGGGCAGGAGCTTTCCACAGGGAAGCTAGCTACAAGGCAAAATCCAAACTTGGAAATTACCCTACTGACTCATAATGGGCCAATTTATACTTGCTAATTAATCTCATTCAAATGTCTTTGGAATTCAAGAGGAAGCGACTGCACACATTGAAAACCAATGAAGATGCTTGACACGCAATCTCTTCCCAGTCAATTAGTTTTCATATTGTGCAGTGGCTTTATAGGATACATTATTACAAGATACATTACAGAATAAAACAAAAAACAGTATAATATGAAATATACATAATAAGGGATGAAACAGAAATCTGGCAAAATACCACAAATTCATCACTGACAGATACCAAAAGGTTTCTTCACAGAGTGGCTAGGCAGACACTCCATGATTCAGGAGTGATTCAGGAGAACCTCAAAGTAGCCAGCTGAGGTAGTTTGGGTATGTCGTAAGAATGCCCTCAGGATGGCTTGCCGCTAGAGCTGATCCAGAATCCTGCAGTAGATCCAGGACACACTGGAGAGATTATATCGCTTGTCTGGCTTAAGATCACCTGGGAATTCCCCAGGAACAGCTGGAATTTGGAGATGAAGACAGAGAAGGCTTGGCTGACCTTCTTGAACCTGTTGTCATGACACTCTCCAAGAAAAGTGGTTTCAGAAAATGTGACGAGATGATAAAACTGTTAAAGTGGGCAGACCAAGTTATTATAGTATGGCATAGTGTAGTGTAGTATAATATAGCAGTGGCCAGAAGATAGAAGCTCTCACTGATCAGCACTTAAAGTTGGGGCTGAGCCTGTTACCTGATTGACAAAGACTTCTCTTGAAGCACTCTATCTGTTCCACAGTTTTCTAAGAAGAACTTCTCAGGGGATGGGCAACACCCAGTTAGCAGGGAGAATATCCTGCATGAGGAGGACTATGTAGGTGGATGACAGGAGGTGACAGAAATTTCTAAAGTACTGGTGTAAGGACCAATGAGAAGTTACATAGCTAAAGATAGTTAGGTGAGACTGTGGTCAGCAGAGTGACAACAAAAGCCTGAGTTGGGAGTTCTGTGAATTCACAATCTAAACAAATGAGAACAATGATTGGGCCATATGTGGGAGGGTGCACTACGGATTACAGCCCATGATCATTACAAGAATGCATGGAGAGAACAAAGCAAGATGAGTTATGATTTGTCCCATACTGTTTCAATGTTTATATTCATATTTTTTGTTTTAGAGAGATCCCCTGTGACCCTTGACTACAGAAAAGTTTGCATAGGTATGCTAGAGTTCAGGGTTTTGCCTGTTCTGCTATGAAGTAAAAGAGTAAATATGCCCAGTTGGCCAAGGACATAAGCTGCTCATTCCTGCATGTTATCTATGTGTGCCTCTCTCATCTTGGAGTTCATTACAGTGAAGAAAATGGTGGTCAACTGGTAATGGAAACCAGGAAGGAATGTTAACCACTTTACTATCATGTTACACGTTGTAAGTGGACGAAAACAATGAATATATTGGGGGTTGGAAGAAAGCTCCTAATGTAGGTGAAATACTGGCGTTATAGTCGCACCAGAACTTGTTATTAATTTAGCACTATTTGAATAGGGGTGAGGTCAATTATAAGCAAAACTGCAGATATTTTTTCTTGAGAGCGTTTCAGAATTCTTTACGATTTGTAACGTTTTATTGTGAATACCCCTTCCTGAGCATTGTACATATTTACTATATGGATTGTATAATGTCTTAATGAAATATAAGCAATCTATTTATCCCTAGGTCCCAGTTTGTCTGGCCCTCATGAATGGGTTAGAGTGCAAAATGCATTGACCTGATGGACATCAAGGTTTTAACTGTGGATACCACGGCTATATTGAGTATCTCAACATTTTATTTATTTAACACCATGAAAATTAAAGACTATTTACTTGCCTATGTTTTGAAAAATGTTTAGTATGTTGGAAGCCATTGTGCTCAAGTGAATTTTTTTTTAAAGTGGAGGCTGGGTATTTGTGAACCTGTAGTATTTACATGAACCAAAAAAAAATGATAAATGGCATGGCTGTTGTTTAGTTTAAACTTAATAAATATGTTGCTTTGAGATGCACATGAAATTGCTTTATAGACATTTATACTCTATTTTAGCTGTATTTACAATCATGAATGGTACAGTTAAGAAACTGCTTGACTCACTCCTGCGTATCAGTGCTGTGGTTGCTCGCTATTGGCTTATGCGTATTACATGTAATGGTGTAACAACCCTACCTATAGTGCCAAGTGTTTGGTCACTCAGAAGTGCTTATTGTTTAGAGAAACTGAAAGAACAATCTTTGTACTGGATTGGTGAAGAGAGGAATGTGTATTTTTGTACTAAAATTCTCTTTGTATATACACACTGGCACACAATGATATTATCCCCATTAAGCATACTCTTAAGAGATTGTGTTCTGTTTATGCACTTTATGGTCAATGCTGAACACTTATTTGTGGTTGTGACAGAGGCAATCTGTGTATATCTGCTACCTTCAGCAGTTATACAAGAAGGGTGGCATATGCTGTGGCTGAGGAAACTTCTGTGAAGAGTGTGTGTATATTATACTTCAATAAATTTGACCTACATTGTGACCCTCAACAATTTACCTAAGTTGTTTACACTTCAGCTGAATACAATGTAAAGTTACAGTACTATGACTCTGTAATAATAATGATGATAATAATAATAATAATAAATTATATTTATAAAGCATTTTTTTCACTACTCAAAGCCCATAGACAGAGGGAAACTTCTTCAGTCACCACAAATGTGTAGCACACATGCAATAGCCATAGCAGGAATTATTGCACCAGTTCTCTCACCAGACATTAGCTATTAGGTGGTGAAGGGGTGGGAGCTAGCCAATTACAAACAGGGGATGATGGGAGCCATGATGGGCAATTTAGCCAAGACATTGGGATAAACCGTACTCTTTTTTCGAAAGATGCCCAGAGATCTTTAATGACCACAGAGACTCAGGATCTTGCTTCTAGAAAGTTCCTTGTGATGGTGTTTGTTATATTAAAATATGGGTGACTACATGCAAAGCAAATTGATGCATACCCTGGTAATACCTGTTTTAATTTGTCAACTGACACTTGAAACTATCTGTAACATAGGCAATAAAATATTGGTCGTTAGGGTAATTCATTTTTTGTGAGTAAGTGGGCTCAATGGTTGCCTAGCCCAACAAACCTTCATTCTAAATATAACAATACAATGCTTTTAAGTTTTGTTCTCAAGAATCCCTGCCACCAGCTCAAGCCAAATTTAATGCTGATTGTTCCTGTTAAGTCAAAGTATTTATCTATTTACTTATTTAAAGTGTGTCCAGGAAAGTCCATATAGTGCTCTATCTTTTATCAGAAGTTTCATTTATCAGAATTAAGTGTTTTATGTCTTTTGACCTGAATGTGGTCTCTTGCAGAAAGCAGAAATGCACTGCATATTCCAAGTCAGGATCCCACCGGTCCATCCTTAAGCTGTCAGTAGCGATGGCTCAGACAGATAAATTAAATAGAACCAGTGAGCATACCATGTTTTAAAATCAAAAATAAATTTCGATTTATGTCCCGCTCCTAACAGCTTACTCCTACCAGATGTTATGAATTGCCTGTGGAGATGGAAGATTAAGAAACCACTGTGGAATAAAACTATAAAAAAGAAAATGAGGAATGGGGTTCCAGGAGGATGTCCCGTTAAGTTGGATGTCTGCAGGATGAAAACAAAAATAAGCACCAGTGTTCTTAGATACAGCTCGGCATTACACCGTTAGGTAAAAAGGGTTTCAGAGGCATGTTGCTCCTTACTCCTCTGAAGTTTGAACAAAAGTAAATGCTGAGTCCCAGTAAAGCTTCATTTATATTTGGTCGAGACCAAAACAATCAAAGCTTCATGGGTGGAGGAAGTGACCACATTGGTCTCACAGCAGTTTGTCTTTCTCCATTCTATACAAAAAGATGAAACAAAAGTAGCGGTGTCATATTAATCCAGGCAAATCCCTTAAAATGCTTCCCAAGCTTGCTTATCTAGACACAAACTTGAATATGTAAGGTTAATGTTCACTTTTTTCATATTTTAATGAATCTTCTCTTTTATTCTCATTTCGGTGTTCTAAAAACACCTATATTAAAATAAAAGGGGCCGAAAAAGTAAAAGAAAGACATTTATCTACAAATTCTGAGTTTATATATTTTAGTCATCTTTGTCGTTTGTCTCTTGATATCAAGTTTTTATAATTTTCTTTTTTTTATTATCCCTCATCAAGTAAAGTTCACACAGAGCAATTTTCAATGTTTTTCTACTACTTAAAACATTTATATAATGTGTTTTAATCTGAGTTTTGGTATTTCTGATACTCATTTTGTACTTTTTGCATATTTGTGGTATGTCTTATGCACATTTTCAATGTAATCTGTTCTGTCTACGCTATATTGCTTTCTGTTTTTGGACAGTTGCTGATATTTTATGACCATTTTTGCAAGTCATATTGTGTACAGTAACCATGCTTCTTGCCTGTCACGTGAATCAGAGGTGATGTAACTCACTCATAAAAGATTTCATAATATGTATGAAGATTTTATAATGTATTTTATTTGATTTCTAAACAACAGTTTCTATCAGCATTATTAATGCATGCAATGAATTCAGAGAAGTATCGTATTGTACATGGACCTAATAGATTGGTAATATGGTATATTATCTGTGAATAGCATTAGCAGCTAACCTATTAAACCTTTCTGTCTCTGTCCTGAGAAGTTTACTTTGCTTTTTTCAAAAAAGGAATTTTTGTGGTTTTAAATTAACATTCTTTGTTGGAGATGTCTGTTATTAAACACCAAAAGCTCTTAAAATAAAAACAGTACAGGACTATTAAATACATTTTTAACCTGGTCACTGACCAATGTTGTCAAAATGTTGAGCAATGTGGGAACTGATCATGGATGGTGTGCTACTCTATTGCAGGGCATAGTCATGAATATACTTGTACATACAGTACATTCATACATCCACTAGTAAAAAAGTGTGAGATACACTGTTTTATGAAGCTAAAGAGCTTGGTGCAGATGCTTTCTTATGTCCCTAGTTCTTCTTTTGCAATTTGAAAAGACAACCTACTACTCCTTACACTAGTTTAGCCACACATTAGACCAAAGAGTAGGATTATCAACAACTTTACACACAAAAGAATCTTAATGTAGTGAAATGAAAACTTACCCAAAACCAGTGCTGTATCCAGAAGAGCTGCTTTAAATAATGTGTTAAATTCAAGATTTAAAAAAAAAGCTCAGAATGAGCCAATATAACTATCATTTGAATTAATATATTTGGTGTAGAGATTTAGTATAATTCATTTGATTAAACTGCAAATAATACAGAAAAATGTGATTATAATGATGCGTTTTTATCTTTGTATGTATTTACTTAGTCTACAGCAGGGGTCTCAACCTTGTTTTTTAAAAAGCTACAGTGGTTGTAGATTTTCATTCATACCACTTTATAAATTAGTTCCCAATTACTGCTGCTAATGGAACGCACTTTGCCCAGATACACCATGTAATTAGATAAAGGACTATGTATTATAAACAGAAAGAATTGGCTTCTAATTATAAAACTGGTTGCAGCAAAAAACGGACGCTGTTGCAGAACTCCAGAGGTGAATCTGAAACCCCTACATTAGAGCTTGGCAGTGCACTCACTTTGACATATCAGACACTTTTAATATCGTTTATTTTGGTTTTCTGAAAACATCATCCAATTGTTTTTGACCTCGATCATTTCAGTATTTATTAAGTACTAGCTGCTGGTTAAGGGAAAAATAAGCAATTTGGGTTTTATTATCTCAAAAAATGAGTAAATTAAAATCAAGGCAACAAAGTGTATACCATTAGCAGCAGTAACTGGCTACTAATTAAGAAAGTGGTTGGAAAGAAAACATACAAGGCCTTCTAGAACTGAGTTTGAAAGCCCCTTGCCTATAGCATCTCACTATTGCTTTATTAAAAGCTGAAAATGAACAAAGCACACCAGTTCTATGGTCACAGTGTTGCACTTGACCCCATTGCACAGTCCATAATTCCATTCTAACCTGCATCTGTTATTTCAAACTTCAGCAAAAGCCAACCAATCAGTGAAGTAAATCACACCATCTTGTGCATGTCACAGCCAAATCAGTTAATCTGCAGGGCTACAGTATGAGTGGCACCCCTATGACAAGAATCAGCTCAGCCACTAAATCACACAAATTCCCAGGGTTTAACTGAAGCAAGGATGAAAGCTGTAATCATGTTGTCGACATGGAAAAAGGGTCTGCTGCAGCACAGTGATGAAGAGGTTCAGATGATCAAGGTGGCGTTATACATGGCTGTTCTGTTCTGGATTGTTAAAAACATTGTGATGTTTATCTGGTTATTTTCCATAGCATTTGATAGTTCCATTAATAAACATTTTTCAAATCATAGAAAGACCAGCTTATATAAAGAATATATATAGCACTGTTAAATTCTCTAAAAATCTGCTTGTTTTGAGTTACAAGATTATTATATGAATTGATAACAATATATTCTGACAGCTTGAATATTTAGTTGCAACCTTTTGATATACTTTATTTGGTTTTATCACCAGCTGAATATATATATATATATATATATATATATATATATATATATATATATACTGTGGCACGTGGCTGGGTGTGGTAGGGCTTGCGCCTCCTCCAGACCACGTGGGGGCAACCACCCTGGTTGCTATGGGGACCACGGGTACAGAGATTTGAAGCTTGACCCTGTTTATGGCCCATGGTCACCACCAGGGGGCGCCTGAATGCCTTTGGAGCCCTGGACTCCGGGTGTGGCGGAAGTGCTGAGGGCAAGAGAAGCGGGGACACCCGGCATCCTTCCGGGTGCACAGCCGGCACTTCCGCCACACTGGTGAGTGCCGGTGGAAGATTGCTGGGGAGCACCTGGAGCACATCCGGGTAATGATAAAAGGGGCCGCCTCCCTCCATTTTGGAGCTGGAGTTGGGTGAGGAGAAGGACAGAGCTCGGGTGGAGAGGGAAAGAGGCGGCCTGAAGAGAACAGAAAGGCATTCGTGTTGGCCAGGACTTTGGGGGAGTATTTGGGGTGTTGTGGTGCACTTATTGACTTGTAAATAATAGAAATATGTATAATAAACGTGTTGTGGGTGACGTCAACGTGTCCACCTGTCTGTGTCTGGGCCGGCTTCCTCAATATATATATATATTGTCATGGACAGCCGGGGTCCTTGCCCAGGCCTCTTCACTGAGAGGACTGGGGGAGCAAGCCTGGTCAAGACAATACCTCCCCAGCAATGCTAGATGGCAGTCCTCCTGAGTTGCAGTGGTGCCTAGGACTCCCGCAGGGCTTCATGGGAGATGGAGTTGAATACAGCCCTGTTGTGGTCTGGGGGAACCATCAGGGAGTGCTGCAGCTACTGCTGAACCATGGAGAGCAGCTCTGCCACCACACCAGGAAATGCTGCCAGAATTAGGTCAAAGAGCACCTGGAGCACTTCCAGGCGCCTTATAAAAGGAGCCAACAGCCACTGCTCGGGAGGGGGGAGACAAAGCTTGCCGAGCAGGAGTGGAGGAGAAAAAGAAAAGAAAAGTAAAGTATAGGATAGGGTTGTGATTGAGCTTGTGTTATGTGGACTGTGTTGTTGAGCTTGTGGCAGACAAGGAAGATGTTTCCCACAAGGGAGAGGAAAATAAAATCAGGTGTGCTTTTGACAGTGTGCCTCCTGCATCTGCCTGTGTCGGGTTGAGCGCTAGTATAGCGCCATCTACTTTCACTATATATATATATATACTGTGCATCCAGAAAGTATTCACAGCGCATCACTTTTTCCACCTTTTGTTATGTTACAGCCTTATTCCAAAATGGATTAAATTCATTTTTTTCATCAGAATTCTGCACACAACACCCCATAATGACAACATGAAAAAAGTTTATTTGAGGTTTTTGCAAATTTATTAAAAATTAAAAAACTGAGAAATCCCATGTACATAAGTATTCACAGCCTTTGCTCAATACTTTGTCGATGCACCTTTGGCAGCAATTACAGCCTCAAGTCTTTTTGAATATGATGCCACAAGCTTGGCACACCTATCCTTGGCCAGTTTCGCCCATTCCTCTTTGCAGCACCTCTCAAGCTCCATCAGGTTGGATGGGAAGCGTCGGTGCACAGCCATTTTAAGATCTCTCCAGAGATGTTCAATTGGATTCAAGTCTGGGCTCTGGCTGGGCCACTCAAGGACATTCACAGAGTTGTCCTGAAGCCACTCCTTTGATATCTTGGCTGTGTACTTAGGGTCGTTGTCCTGCTGAAAGATTAACTGTCGCCCCAGTCTGAGGTCAAGAGCGCTCTGGAGCAGGTTTTCATCCAGGATGTCTCTGTACATTGCTGCAGTCATCTTTCCCTTTATCCTGACTAGTCTCCCAGTCCCTGCTGCTGAAAAACATCCCCACAGCATGATGCTGCTACCACCATGCTTCACTGTAGGGATGGTGCTGGCCTGGTGATGAGCGGTGCCTGGTTTCCTCCAAATATGACGCCTGGCATTCACACCAAAGAGTTCAATCTTTGTCTCATCAGACCACAGAATTTTCTTTCTCATGGTCTGAGAGTCCTTCAGGTGCCTTTTGGCAAACTCCAGGTGGGCTGCCATGTGCCTTTTACTAAGGAGTGGCTTCCGTCTGGCCACTCTACCATACAAGCCTGATTGGTGGGTTGCTGCAGAGATGGGTGTCCTTCTGGAAGGTTTTCCTCTCTCCACAGAGGACCTCTGGAGCTCTGACAGAGTGACCATCAGGTTCTTGGTCACCTCCCTGACTAAGGCCCTTCTCCCCCGATCGCTCAGTTTAGATGGCCAGCCAGCTCTAGGAAGAGTCCTGGTGGTTTCGAACTTCTTCCACTTACGGATGATGGAGGCCACTGTGCTCATTGGGACCTTCAAAGCAGCAGAAATTTTTCTGTAATCTTCCCCAGATTTGTGCCTCAAGACAATCCTGTCTTGGAGGTCTACAGACAATTCCTTTGACTTCATGCTTGGTTTGTGCTCTGACATGAACTGTCAACTGTAGGACCTTATATAGACAGGTGTGTGCCTTTCCAAATCATGTCCAATCAACTGAATTTACCACAGGTGGACTCCAATTAAGCTGCAGAAACATCTCATGGATGATCAGGGGAAACAGGATGCACCTGAGCTCAATTTTGAGCTTCACGGCAAAGGCTGTGAATACTTATGTACATGTGCTTTCTCAATTTTTTTATTTTTAATAAATTTACAAAAATCTCAAGTAAACTTTTTTCACGTTGTCTTTATGGAATGTTGTGTGTAGAATTCTGAGGAAAAAAATGAATTTAATCCATTTTGGAATAAGGCTGTAACATAACAAAATGTGGAAAAAGTGATGCACTGTGAATACTTTCCGGATGCAGTGTATATATATATATATATATATATATATATATATATATATATATATATATATATATATATATTGTAAGTATGTGGACACTTGAGGGCGCTGTTGCCCCGTGAAACCCAACAGACAGATGATCTGGACACAGGTTTAAAAGCACTAAGAAATAATTTAATTTTCTTCTTCAAACTGCCCCAAAGCACCTCCACCACTATAAACACAATAATCAATAATAATTCTTTTTCTCCTCTCCTCCCAGCAGCTCTGTCACACTCCCTCCCAACTCCAGTTTGGCTTGCTGGGTCTGCACCAGTCCTTTAAATAGTTGACCCAGAAGTGCTCCTGTCCTTCAGTCCATGTGATTCAATAGCACTTCCGGGTCAGATGAAGCCTTATATTTTTCTTCAGCCCAGAAGTACTTCTGTTCTTCCGTCCCCGTGACATGGGAGTACTTCCGGGCTATAGGGAAAATAAAAATCCCTGCGTTTTCCTGCAGCGTCACCCGATGGCACCCACGGCACCCAGCAGGGCTGTGAAGTCGAACTCCATCTCACATGATGCCCTGCGGGAATCCGGGGCACCTCCATGCTGCAGGGAGGACTCCATCTAGCGGTCTGGATGTGTTGGTTGGGATAAGCTGCCGGCTGTCTCTCACTATATATACAGTATATATATATATATATATATATATATATATATATATATATATATATATATATATATATATATAGCGGTAAGACAGCCCCTGGAGCCAGACAGACAGACACGGAATGTCCAAAAACACACATGTTTATTATACAGAAGAGCACCACAATGCCTAAATCAGCCAAACTCAGTCCCTTCTTTCTTTTTCTCTCTCTTTCTCCAAATCCTTCTGCCGCCTCTACTCCTCTCCCCAGAAGCTCAGTCCTCCTCCTGACTCGGCTGGCTAGTGGAGAAAGGCGGCCTCTTTTATAAGCACCCGGGATGTGTTCCAGGTGCCCCTTGACGATCTTCCGGTGGCACTTCCTGGTGTGGCGGAAGTGCCGCATGAGCACCCGGAAGCACTCCGGGTGTCCCTGGAATTCCTTCCGTCAGCACTTCCAAGTGTGGCGGAAGTGCTGATGTCCAGGGCTCCACCATCCTGCGGGGGCCCCTTTCTGGTGACCACGAGCCCCAATAGGGTTGAGCTTCTATGCTCCGTTCCTGTGGCCCCCATACCAACCAGGGCGGGTGCCTTCTAGTGGCCCAGGAGAGATATAGTCCCTCTCTGGGTCCTTCCAGCAAATTTGAATTAAAAGAAGAAGCATCCCAATATGGTTTGTTGTAAATTCTAATCAGCAAGAAAAACTATTTTAGTATATTACAGCTTGAATTAACTGTGCCTGGACAACGTTCTATTCATGACATATCTCAGAATAATGACTACCAGTCCAAATACATCAAAACATTGCATTTATTCATTATTAAACACATAAAGTACAGAGGAAAGTAGAATGCAAGTAAAACTATGCAGTTTCTCTGAGTCTACCTGAATAGGTGTTACACCCTTGTCTATTCTGTGGGGTTCTTTGCATCCTTTGGCTCTGTCTTTTTTTTTTTTAACCTGATCCTTCTCTCTTGCTTTTCACACTAACTCTTGCACCAAATATAGACTCAAAGATAGCTTTGCAGTGCTTGAAGCTCCCTCCAGGTTCAATTTTCATCAAGCTCCACAATGACTGTCATGGCCACAGCTACCCCAGCTTGTGGCCATGTGCTGCCACCTGTTAACCTGAACACCCAACAGTTTTTTACAAGCGTTCCTTGGCAGTCTTGCTATGTTGTGCTTGAGTACCTGCTACCTAGTATCTTATTACCACTCAGACCTCTTCTCATTCTGTCTTCTAGTGGTAACCCTCTTCTAGTGGTAGTGGTAAGTTGTTCTACTTGGGCACTCGACACAGCCACAGGTAACTATCTCTGCTTACTAGCACACGAGTAAAGTTCTATTGGAGATATCCAGAAGAGAGCGAAATGACTACACTAGAAGTGGGGGAACATCTGAAAATGCCAGGTAACCACGACAGATTACATTCAGATGATGTATCAGTTTGTGGTTACTTGGTACTTCACGGCTGTGCTGGCTGGGCACCTCTTCACAGCATCTGCACACTTTAGTCATGAGGTTACCCCTATCCTGCAAGTAAATTCTCAAATATCTGGGCTTCCCTACCTTTATAGCTGTGCCACTATTAATCAGTTTTTGCCCTGTGTGGTTACTTTGTACACTGTAGTTGTGCTTAATAGCTCCTTTTTTATACATGTAATTTAACATCTGTCAGAGATGGTCCCAAAACCAGTGTGTTATTAGGTTTTCACAGAAAGAATTGGATGACAAGAAAAAGATTAAGTTTAGGATGTTTTCACAAGAACATTTTTTTTATTTAAACAGGTTAATTGATTTTTAAGTGATCCCAAAGTATGGACACATTTGATTTTTGTCACTGTAGGTAACAAGGCATTTTGGAAAAGCTTCTTATTTACATAAAAAGTTGCAAGCTTTTTTGAGTGCATAGGATTTCAGTTCCTTTTTTTAGAAAAAAGAAGTGCCAAGTTTAAAACAAAAACTGCTATTGATTTGATGACAAACATAGGTTGGCATGCATTTAATAACTAGTTAATTATCTTATCAAGCAATTGCTATAGTTTATAGAATCAAATCTATATTCTTTAGAAAGCTAAACTACTGTTCTCTTGAAAGCTGACAGACTGGACATTTCAAAAATTAGATTTAATAAATGACCTTTATGTCACTTTGCTAAGAAAACAGATGCTGGAATAGTGGCATAATGGAATATTTGCAAACTCTCACAGTGGCATACAATATTAAAGAATCACTGTGGCATACAGAGACAAATGTATAACTGTTTGAAAAAAGAAACCTCTGCAGTGTTTTACTGGAAAAATGCCTGACCTTTGGAAAAAAGGGAAACTTAGCTGCCGAGTGAAAACCTTAAAATAGGCTGTGCAACGACCATTTTGACAGAGGTGAAGACAATGGTCAAACATGTAAAAACATAGAATACAGAATTTAACAAGAAAATATAACAATAAGTAAATGAATATGTGTATTCTCTGTGAAAATGTGCTTTGTTGTTAGTCCTGGGGCCAGTGAATGCAACAAAGTTTAGCATTTTGAGACACATGGAATTGTTTAGATTAGATAAACTTTATTAATCCCAAGGGGAAATGAAGATGTATACAGAAAACAAACAAAAAAACAAAGATAACATCAATACATAAAAAAATAAATATATATTGTGCAGAAATAACCAAATGAACTCAAAGAGTATAAGTCTGGGACATTTGCAGAAAGCAATGAATAGCAGACAGAAAATATCCCCAAGGTGCTTCTTAGCTCACTGTGGAGGGGATGAAGCAGGTTTTGCATTATGTCATCTAGTTTTACCACAATTCTGTTTTCTGCAACAGCTTGCAGTATGTCCAGGATTAGCCATGTGTTGAAGCAGGTTTTCCTATTAAGTTTGTTCATGCATAGTGCATCTTTTGAACTCAAATTGCTTTCCCAGAAAACTACAGTGTAGAACAATACACTGGCTATTGTGGATTGGTGAAACATTCCCAGTAGCCTGCTGCATTCATCAAAAGACCTGAGACTCCTATGGAAATACAACCTGCTCTGGCCTTTCTTGTGTTGTCGCCACTGTGTTGTCAGACCCGTCTAGTTTGCTGTTTAGGTGTACCCCCTGGTACTTGTAGTTCTGCTCCGCATTTGCATCCTCTCCCTACATGGTGATTGGTCTCAAAGGCTCTTTGGCACACCAAAGTCCAGCACCAAATCTTTTTCCTTGCTGTTGTTGAGCTGCAGGTGCTCCAGTGTTATAAAATGCCATTTCTGACACAGAGTTCTTGAGCCTTACAAACTGCTGTCGTTTGGTTAGGTAGTCCATGATCCAGTAGATTTTTTATGGCATTAAGATGCATATCCTTGAGCTTTTTTCCTAGTCGATAAGGCAGAATGGTATTAAACTCACTGGAAAATTTAAAGAACATTATCCCGACTGTGGTGCCATTTTGTCCAAGTGGGAGTAGGCTCTGTGAGGCATGTGGATCAGAGCATCCTCCATGCCTATATATACTCCTAACAGGCAAACAACAGAGGATTAAGTTGTTCTGAAACCAGAGGTTGGAGCAGTTTTAGGACCAGCCTCTCAAAGTTCTTCATTATGAATGAAGTAATAGCTGGTCTGGTCTGAGGTGTTTGGGATCACTGGAATACCCTTTCTTTGGCACTGGGACAACACAGGATGGGGAACCTTCAGCAAACTCAGGGAATAGAAGAACAGGTGCTGAAGGGCCCAATATAGCTGGCTGGCATATATTTTCAGGTGTGATGTCACTGTAGGGTAAGCAATAGTTTAGCAAGTATATTTGTTAACACTTAATTTGTTACTGTTGTTGCTTACATAATTCAAGGGGAGGGTTTTTATTAAAACTGAGGCCTTTTATACTAAAAAAATACCCTAACAGACATGCCACTTCTTTATTTGAAAACAGTGCCAGATCAGGGGAAGCGTGAACGTGACTAAGAGAATAAAACTGAATAAAAAAAAAACAAGTACCAATCAATTTACACCGACTGTTACAGACTCAAATCAAATGTATGTTTTTATTATATAATGGTAATAATAATAGCAGCTCACTACTCAAAATGGTAAATGCAGGGAAGACCCAGGATAGAACTCACAACCTCTTGAGTATGAAACAGTGGTTGTTATCGCTGCACCAGCCAAGTCTACTTCATACTCTAACCCAATTTCTTTTTTGTCAGTTATATTCTTGAATAAAAGAGCACTTTTTTGTTATACCTTTTGTGAAAGTGTTTATTTGATATTTGGACTTCAGTCTTCACACATGATCCATTTCACATCATTATTACTAAAACATGAAAAAAGTTTCTGTTTTAGTTAGGTGTTCAACATTTCTTGCCTCACATTTTCTGTCATTCTACATTTACATAGATCACAGTAGACATGGAACACACATGAAATGTATGTATTCCAAATAACAATTGTGAGGGATGGCCGGCCATATATTCTGGCCCACACCTCCAAACCGCCAGGTGGAGCTCTCCCAGCAGTATGGAGGCTCCCCGAATTCCAGCAGGGCCTCATGGACCATGTAGTTTTTATAAACAGCCCTGCTGAATACCATGGGGACCACCAGGAGCCGCTGTAGGGAGGCTTGGGGAATGCTACGTGCCCTATAACCCAGAAGTACGTCCTGATCACATGACCAGAAGGAACGACGTGCTTCTGGGATGAAGAAAAGGAAGTGATAACGAGTCATGGACTGCAGGGTTGGGGATATAAAAGGACCTTGGGAAAGCCCAGACGCTGAGCTGAGCTGGGAGGAAGGGTGGCTAAGTGCCTGGGAGTGGAGGATTGAGGATTGAGTATTGAGTATTGTATGTATAGTGTGGAGTGGAGGGTGCTTAGTGCACAGTATTATAATAAAAAGAATAAGTATTATACTTTTACCTGGTGTTTGGTGTGGTACCTGAGGGTTCAAGGAAGCAATAGCACCCCCTACTGCTACACAATATATTATATATACAATGCCCGACACCTCACACCCAGATAAATAGACTGAGAATTTTCTGTCTGACTTCAGCTGCATTGGAGGGGGATGAGTGAGCAGGCTGCCTGCTGCCAGTGCTGATTGACACATTTGCAACAAAAAGGCGCTGATGATGAGGTGTAAGAAAATTTAAGGTGACCCAGCATTACAACTTTTTTTGTAGGCTTTTCAGGGATTCTAGTGTTAAGTAATACTATAAATAACATTTTGATATATCTTTTTTTTAAACAAATTCTTCAAAAATAATGCATTTTGATTTATGCACAGCCTTAAGCAGTGCTGAGCAGAGCATTCTATTACCTGTATATAGACTTGAGGATTATTTTGAAATGTCAGGCACTGCTCTTAAATGGTTTAGTTCATAACTGTTTACTAAGTTTCAATATATAAAGCATTATGTTATCATGGAGCAATAGGATGTTCATGTTATATTGAAAACTTAGATATGGTGTCCCTCAGGGTTATAGTTCAGAAGCAATAGTTTCAGAGATACACTAATAACACTCACCTTCACTAATGAATCAGTGCTGTGATGTATCCTTATTTGTTGCTAAGTTACTGTTTTGATGACTAAAATATAGCATATATGAAAACTACTTATCCAAACACTGTCAACTTTTAACTTGAAGAGCCATTGTGGTATAATGACAGGTCCACAGCTGGGAAATTAGGAGCCTGTTTTAAATAAATGCATAATTGAATGGCTGGCTTGATTCCCGTGGGTGTGTGAGCTGTGGAAGGTTGGAGAGGTAACTGAGGCGAGATACCCCAGCACTTGAAGGTGCTGTCTATCTCAATTACTTCATTGGCTTTCTGTGGTGCGTGATTGAAGCCCTGATTCCACTGAGGCGTATAAGGGAACGAGAAAAAAAGAAGAGGGGCTAGGGAAAAAGGGAGACAGATTGGGAGGAAAAACAAGGAAAGACAGATCGGAAGAAAAGAGATTAAAGGAAGGAGAGAAATAGGTAGGAGGCAGAGAAAGCCGATACAGGTGAACAAGAGAGAGAGAAGGCAGGCAACCGGGTGGAAGTCCCTTGGGGAGTGTGCGGCTGATGCTCAGGGGCTGAAGGAGGTCACTCTGGCTAAGTGACCTGGGAGCAGTTTCTTTCATTCTTTGACAGTAAAATTGATACTATCCGCTGTGGTATTGTTCCAACTGACTATGAACTTCCTACTGTTAATCATGGAATTGTTTTGGGTTAAAAAGTACAATTGACACTCGTAAACCTACTCTCAGTCCTCTTGATATTGTACCACCACACCTCGTAGTGGAAACCTTTGATGTTTTGGGTCCACCTTTACTAGCCACTATCAATGGTTCCATTAGTGAGGGGGTTGTGCCCTCATTTTTTAAACATGATGCAGTGCGTCCCTGTCTAAAAAAGGCAGAATTAGATCCTAGAGTTTTAGCCAATTTTCGCCCAATTTGCCAATTGCCATTTCTGGCTAAAATATTAGAAAGAATTATTTATAATCAATTGGTTGATCACCTTAAATCCAATAATTTATTTGAGATCTACCAATCTGGCTTTAGGCGTTATCATGTTGTTGAGACCACCCTCCTGAAAGTATTTAATGACATCTCTATTATTATTGACTCAGGTGACGCTGCAGTCCTTGTCTTCCTTGACCTGTCCGCTGCCTTTGACACTATTGACCATGAGATATTGCTGTTGCGGCTTGAACATCTCGTTGGGCTTAAAGGGGCTGCTCTTAACTGGTTCAGGTCATATCTAATTGGTAGACACTTTCAGTGACTTTAAATTCCTCTTTTTCGTCTACTGCTCCTCTTAAATGTGGTGTTCCTCAGGGATCCATTTTGGGTCCTATTTTATTCTCTATATACCTTCACCCTATTGGAGCTATTTTTAGGAAATTTAACATTTCTTTTTACTGCTATGCTGATGATACACAGGTTTATATTCCCGTCTGCAACTCTGCAATGAATCAACTGCATAACTGTCTTTTTGAACTAAGATCCTGGATGGCTAATAATTTTCTTGATCTGAATCAAAATAAAACCAAGGTGCTTATAGTGGGACCATCAGCTAAAGTCCAAATTGGTCTTGGACTTCTCGGCTCTTCTCTGTCTTTTGCAAACCTCAAGTGCGCATTCTTGGTGTTATCTTTGACAGTAACCTCTCTTTTGAGAAACAGATTAATTCTGTCGTCAACAGTTGCTTTTTCCAGCTTCGTCTTTTAGGTAAGATCAAGCCTTTTGTATCTTCTGGGGACCTTGAGAAAGCTACTCATGCTTTTATCTTTTCTCGCCTTGATTACTGCAACTCTCTATATTCTGGGATTAGCAAATCCCTGATACGCAGGTTACAGTTAGTCCAGAATGCTGCCGCTTGCTTTCTGGTTGGGGCAAGAAAGTCTGATTCTGTTTCTCCAATATTAGCTTCTTTACACTGGCTGCCTGTCAGTTTTCAAATTGATTTTAAAATCTTGTTGCTAGTTTTTAAATCTTTACATGGGCTTACTCCTGCCTATTTATCTGAATTGTGTGCTTTACACCAGCCATCTAGAGTGCTTAGATCTTCTGGTCAATTGTCTCTTGTTGTCCCTCATACCAAGTGTAAAACTAAGGGGGACAGGGCTTTTGCAGCTGCTGCTCCTCGCCTGTGGAACTCTTTACCTCATTACATAAAGAAGTCATCTGCAATTGAACTGTCCAAAACAAGATTAAAGACTCATTTCTATTCACTTGCTTTCTGTGACCTTCAGTAATACTGATGGTTTCCTCATTGTGATTATGTAATCTTCTGTTTATTTATGTTATTTATATTCATTTATTTTATTTCTATTTATGTTATTTATGTTAATTGTGTGTTTTTTCTTTTATTAGATTATTGTAAAGCACTTTGGCCAGAGCATTCCTATGTTGTTTTAAATGTGCTATATAAATAAATTGACATTGACATTGACATGCTGCATGGTTGGAGCAAATCGCTACATAAGGCTGGAGAGATGCAGCATGGCTGCAGGGGAATTGGTAGGATCAATGAGAGGTCCTGCTGGCAACCATGGACCGCAGGGATGTGAGCCTGACAGCGGAAGTTGTAGTGCCCTGTTAGAGCCACAGAAGGCTGCATGGATCCAAGCCTAGGAGTAGGAGTAGGAGCAGAAGGTGGACTGAACTGGTGGTTAGTCATCTCCTCAGCAGCAATGACCTGCTTGGGGTTAGCTGAGGAGATGTATGTTTTTTTTCAAGGGTTGAACAGGGGACTGCATTTTTAAAGGACAGATTCCTGCCGTGTTTTTAACCTTTGATTGATTTTAACCTCCACTGAATACTTTCTTTTTATTGCATTATTTATTTATTGAAGAGTTTAGAGCATTGTACTTTTGAGCACTATTTATTTTTGATGGCTTGAATAAAAGCACCAATGCACTATTTCACCTACCCCTTGCTATGTGTTCATGTTGTGTCTTCATCCGCTGGCTCATCCTTCAGATACATTATCGGTGGTGACGGGTTCAAGAGGCTCCCTGGAAGGACCTGGTGGTGTGGGGCTAACCCACATCGTCACAGTCATAACGAAACCCAAATTAGGTGTTATCTTTGACAGACATTTAGTAGTTATATTGCTGAACTAACCAATAACTCTTTTCTCAGCTTGGAAATAAAGGATTGTAAATACAATTACAGTGAAATCATGGATTGCGAGTAACTTGGTTTGCGAGTGTTTTGCAAGACGAGCTAAAATTTTTAATAAATTTTAACTTGATAAATGAGCGAGGTCTTGCAATATGAGTAGTACGTAAACGCTTTGTCCATTGAGCGTAATGTGGAGATTGTGGGTAATCGTCTCCTATGCTCATTCTCAGTCGGAGTACCAAATGAGCGTATACTGTTTAATATAGCATGGTGACCATGTATGTGTGTGCTGTAACATGCGAGTCCCTGTCATGCACCCCAAAACACAAGGCTGAGTCTCAGTACTTTAGCAAAACCAGCTTTATTCAGCTTTATGAGGAAATTCACTTTGATATAAAAGTGCTTTGGATTACAAGCATGTTTCCGGATACGAATTATGCTCACAAACCGAGGTTCCACTGTACTCATTAATTCAAGTATTTATTAAAAAAGTTTAACACTGTAATTCTGTTCAAAATGTTTTTTTTTCCAGCCTGCATCGAATACAAAATGGTGATATGAGGATCATCACTAGAACCAGGAACTGTAATCATTTACTCAAGTTCTTAAGTCTTTAAAATCCTGCTTCTGACATGTAAAGCTGTAATGGCTTCAGCTGCGTTCATGTAACTGAACTTATTTAATTTAACTAAATATTTAGAAGCACATTTTGTAGTGATCACCTGGGGAGAGTGGGTGCCCAGAGATGTTTTTATTTTGAGCAATAGAAAAGCCAAGATAAGAAAAGAACTTACATGAACTAAAAGTAGATGCAAGAAGAATAGCCAAAATCAAAAAAAAATTGTTGCCAAAAGAAATATAGGATAAGTCTTAACACTTGGATAGTTTCCCAGAACTCATGATATTTGCTGTTTGCTTTTGTTGTTCTGTCTTTGATCAAACACTCAGATAACTACTAGTTGCTGCCATCTCAAATAGGCAGAGAAGTGATGAGGTAAACAACATGGTTATGGCCTTTCAATGAACAACACAAAATGACACAACAGTAAAATGAATAAACAAAGAATGAATTAGCATAAATTACCAAAATTGCACAAATCAAACTACGGAAGTCCAAATCATAGATTCATAATGATGCTCCCTGTTAATGAGTGCCTTCTGAACACACTCATCAGGCTTTACTGGGTGAAGATGATGGGACCTTCATAATGGAATTTCCATACCAATATCTGACCCTTGAACTGTATAAGGTAAAATACTTTATTACCTCGTCTTGTAGAATCCAAAGTCTTTTGCATCTCATTCTTCTATTTACCACTTACCTCCACTATTTGTGGAGGTGACATAATCCAACATAACATACTGTACTTAAGAAAAGCAATTTTTTTGGAAAAAGGCACAAAAAGTGTGCTGGAAATCGAACACTGTATATTAGAGCAAATTTTAGGGATGTTACCTTTGGAATGGAGCCATGCCTTCTGCCCATTTGCGTTTACAGTAATCCCTCCTCCATCGCGGGGGTTGCGTTCCAGAGCCACCCGCGAAATAAGAAAATCCGCGAAGTAGAAACCATATGTTTATATGGTTATTTTTATATTGTCATGCTTGGGTCACAGATTTGCGCAGAAACACAGGAGGTTGTAGAGAGACAGGAACGTTATTCAAACACTGCAAACAAACATTTGTCTCTTTTTCAAAAGTTTAAACTGTGCTCCATGACAAGACAGAGATGACAGTTCCGTCTCACAATTAAAAGAATGCAAACATATCTTCCTCTTCAAAGGAGTGCGTGTCAGGAGCAGATAATGTCAGAGAGATAGAAAAAAGCAAACAAATCAATAGGGCTGTTTGGCTTTTAAGTATGCGAAGCACCGCGGCACAAAGCTGTTGAAGGCGGCAGCTCACACCCCCTCCGTCAGGAGCAGAGAGAGAGAGATAGAGAGAGACAGAGTTTGTTTTTCAATCAAAAATCAATACGTGCCCTTCGAGCTTGTAAGTATGCGAAGCACCGTGCAGCATGTCGTTTCAGGAAGCAGCTGCACAAAAGATAGCAACGTGAAGATAATCTTTCAGCATTTTTAGACGAGCGTCCGTATCATCTAGGTGTGCGAACAGCCCCCCTGCTCAATCCCCCTACGTCAGGATCAGAGATAGTCAGCGCAAGAGAGAGAGAAAAGTAAGCTGGGTAGCTTCTCAGCCATCTGCCAATAGCGTCCCTTGTATGAAATCAACTGGGCAAACCAACTGAGGAAGCATGTACCAGAAATTAAAAGAAATCCGCGAACCAGCAAAAAATCCGCAATATATATTTAAATATGCTTACATATAAAATCCGCGATGGAGTGAAGCCGCGAAAGGCGAAGTGCGATATAGCGAGGGATTACTGTATGTGCAAATATTCCTTTACAATCTGTAAAGTTTTTGTAAGATATTTCCATCTTCAATAGGTTCTTGTACACCCTGCTTCCATAAGTCCAATATGAATACAAAATGGGTAGTTAACTATTAGAAAAAAAGGATATGGGTTCGATTTACTCATGATCAGGAATCTATAGGAAAAAATTATTCCCACTCATACATGGAAGACATCAGAGAAATGGGAGAAATCAGGATGTTGAAGGATCATTATAAAAATAAATAATTTTACTTAATAATAAAAAGACTTCTTGAGCTTCAGAAATCAAAATACATTTCTGGAATGTATTTTTGTAACTGGGGAAATAGTATGATATACCATGAAATAAAGCTAAAATTTTTTATGAGTTACCAATATTATAACACAAAAAGAGGACGTAAAATCCCCAAAATGATTCTTTTAAACTGAATTGTGATTCACTTTCATCTGGCGACTTCAATTTTTTACTTTTGAACAAGCAAACTAGTTTTCATGTGATTATGCTGTACATGTAGCCAATGTCACTAAAGTTGACAAACTAACATTGCAGCTGGCTTTTCATGGCATCATTTATCCATTTCTAAATCTATAAATTACTGTGTCATTATCAGAAACTGTTCAATGTTTACACACAAGGTGGACATACTGCACAAACCCATGGTCCATTTTAGTTTAAATTGCGTTACATGATTAATAGCTGGGGGGTCCTCTACAGCGCATCTTCAACCTGAGCCTGGAACAGGGGAAAGTCCTGAGGCTTTGGAAAACATCTTGCATCACCCCAGTCCCAAAGGTATCACGTCCTGGTGAGCTGAATGACTTCCGGCCTGTCGCTCTAACATCACATGTGATGAAGACCATGGAGCGGCTGCTGCTTCACCACCTGAGGCCACAGGTCCAACACGCCCTCGACCCTCTGCAGTTCGCATACCAGGAGAAGGTGGGAGCGGAAGATGCCATCATCTATATGCTACATCGATCCCTCTCCCACTTGGACAGAGGCAGTGGCGCTGTAAGAATTATGTTTCTAGACTTCTCTAGCGCCTTCAACACCATCCAACCTCTGCTCCTTAGGGACAAGCTGACAGAGATGGGAGTAGATTCATACCTGGTGGCATGGATCGTGGACTATCTTACAAACAGACCTCAGTATGTGCGTCTCGGGAATTGCAGATCTGACATTGTGGTCAGCAACACAGGAGCGCCGCAGGGGACTGTACTTTCTCTGGTCCTATTCAGCCTATATACATTGGACTTCCAATATAACTCGGAGTCCTGCCACGTGCAAAAGTTTGCTGACGACACTGCTATCGTGGGCTGCATCAGGAGTGGGCAGGAGGAGGAGTATAGAAACCTCATCAAGGACTTTGTTAAATGGTGCGACTTAAACCACCTACAACTGAACACCAGCAAAACCAAGGAACTGGTGGTGGATTTTAGGAGACCCAGGCCCCTCATGGACCCCGTGATCATCAGAGGTGACTGTGTGCAGAGGGTGCAGACCTATAAATACCTAGGAGTGCAGCTGGACGATAAATTAGACTGGACTGCCAATACTGATTCTCTGTGCAAGAAAGGACAGAGCCGCCTGTACTTCCTTAGAAGACTGGCATCCTTCAACATCTGCAGTAAGATGCTGCAGATGTTCTATCAGATGGTTGTGGCGAGTGCCCTCTTCTACGCAGTGGTGTTCTGGGGAGGCAGCATTAAGAAGAAGGATGCCTTACGTCTGGACAAATTGGTGAGGAAGGCAGGCTCTATTGTTGGCTTAGAGCTGGACGGTTTGACATCCTTAGCAGAGCAACAGGCACTCAGCAGGCTCCTATCAATTATGGAGAATCCACTACATCCATTAAACAGTTTCATCTCCAGACAGAGGAGCAGTTTCAGCGACAGACTGCTGTCACTGTCCTGCTCCACTGACAGACTGAGAAGATCATTCCTCCCCCAGACTATGCGACTCTTCAATTCCACCAGAGGGGGTAAACGTTGAACATTATTCAAGTTATTGTCTATTTTTTTTTTACCTGCATTTTTTATTACTCTTTAATTTAATATTTTTTGCTGCTGGAATATGTGAATTTCCCCCTGGGATTAATAAAGTATCTATCTATCTATCTATCTATCTATCTATCTATCTATCTATCTATCTATCTATCTATCTATCTATCTATCTATCTATCTATCTATCTATCTATCTATCTATCTATCTATCTATCATTGCTTCACTGTCATTTTATTAGTAATTGTGAAACATTTTTGTTTAAAACTTATAATAAACCACTATACATTTTAGCAGATATATCCATTAATTGACATTGTCAGTACAATTTCGACTTACATACAAAAGAGGGTTAAGAATGTTTGCAGGAAGATATTTGTAATCAGAGGGGCTCCTGTATTCCTAAAATATCATGAGAAATATTGTTCACAAATCCATTGAATATTGCAAAGGTGTTTTGAAGACCATGGGTCATGAGAGAGTTGGAGTGGCCAGTGAAGTTGTTGAACACAGTTTTGCGCTTGTATATGGTTTTATGTATTATGCCAAGAATTTCAAATACAAGTTCACTCTCCAGGTTTCAATTCCTGTTCCCAGTTGTTGTCCACATGGAATTTGTATATTGTTCAACAGGTGTTGTTCCTGGAAAACTGGTTTTCCTCCTCAAAACACATGATTAATTGGCAAGCATAATTAAGTTTGATAGTGACTGGGACCTGCAGTGGACTAGAACCCCATCCAAAACTTTCAGCCATGCACCACATGCTACCAGGATAGGCTCCAGCTCCATGCAACTGAAAAATGGATACGTTTGATTTAGAGTGTTATGTTATGTTACATATGGTGGTGGTTAAATGCACATCTAGAGTGGTAGATTTTCATGATGATGTTCAGTAAGGCAGTAAATTTATTAAGATGAAAAATGCATTTTTGTAGAATAAATTAGGCATAATCTTTAATTTCATTGAAGCAGAAATATTTGGAAAAAATGTAAATTATATGTGATGCAGTAAACGTAGAAAATATTGAAACATACTTTAAAGGTGTATCTAATTTAAAAATTTAGAACAATTGAGCCCAAAAACTGATATACTATTAAAGGCATACAATACAGTTTTAGCTGATTCTGCTTCCGTGCATGCAAAATAATTTTTTATTATTTTAATTTGTCTTGCTATTCTGTCTTTTTCGTCTTCATTTTTATCAGGGTGATGCCAAAAAGCACCAAAATTCTCAATTAGTGTTTTTCATGTACATTCCTTAAAGACGTTTCTGTGTAATCAAATCATCAATAAAGCTCCACATTTTAAAGAACTAAATTAGAAGATTTTTTGATTGGAAAAGATCACATTCATTGTCTCTGAGGTAACTAAATTTACTACCTTATCAGAAAGGGAAAACGAGATAGCATGTACCAGTTTCTAAATCTCTTGGAGCTAAACTTAACACAGATTGAATGATATTAATCAGCCAGGGAGCTTTGATTTACTTGCTGACCTTTTTAGAATGTTGATCACAAAGCACTCTACTTCTCCACAAACGAGTAGTAAAACATAGATAGCAGAGTTACTGCTCTGATATATTTTTGGATGATGGGAATCTTGCTTCACAGCTTTTGCTTGTGTCTAACAGTAAATGATTATGCTAAGCCAAAGGCATAAATAAAACAGGAAAACAGGACATTTTAGAATTTAGAAATTGCTTCTTACTTAAATTCTATGGACCCAGTCCCTATTGCTCCACAAGGCCCAGATATGAGAAAAATGTCTTAATATACAGCAGTTCAAGTAGCAAAATGTAGATCAGTTATCACTCTACAAGAGTCACTAACAAAATGGAAAAACAGCTTAGATCGCATTTTCAGGTTTATATGTTGTTGTGTTAATAAATAAACTTGACTTATATCATTCTTGTGTTATGAAACATTGTTCTAGTAGGTAACTTGTCACAAAAAATAATTCTTTATTCAGTTGTTCATTAACTCTCAACAGGAATAATGCAACTTTGTGACTGAAAGTGTAACTCCATTGTGACAAGGCCAGTACAATGGGTATCACTGTGGCTTCAGTGCCAGAGCTTGGGGTTCTCTGGACTCTGTCTGTATGAGGTTTTCACTTTCTAAACTATGTCTGCATGAGTATTTCTCCTGCCACATCTCAGTAAGAGCTGCTGTGGAGGAAGAGATGCCCTGCAGAGCCGACGGTTTGAGACAGCAAGAGGAATGGAAGTGGTGTTTGTGACATGGTGTAACTTATGTAAGGTGAAGAATAAGCACATCCATTTCCTGGTGCAGGCAGTGTCTGATGGCTCACCAATCCATCTAATCTCTTTGACTGGGTTTGACAATGTTTGTCCACAATGCCAGGACAAAGGGACATTGGAGCACATCTTGAGCTGCTGCATAAAGGCTTTAGGGCAAGACTGATACACCTGATGCCCGAATCATGTGCTGAAACCAATTGCAGAAGCTATGTGCATGGGGATGAAGAGCAGATAAGGAACATGTCTAACCATGCAGACAAACGTGCTACTTTGTGAAGGATGGACAGTAGCTATGTGCATGAAACAAGAAGCCATTGGGAGTCCAGGCAACTGCTAAGGATTGGTATCTCTCTACAGATTTAGACAAACATCTGTAATTTCCACAGCACATTGTCTCAACTTTCATGAGGCCAGACATTTTCCTTGTCTCAGAAACAAGAAAGGAGGAGGAGGCCCACAGTAGGAAGAGGGCCAAGTATGGGGATCCTGTAAACAGGGCTAGAAGGCAAGGTGTTCAACTTAACAATTTAGTCTTTGCATCCACACTCTTACAAAACACTGAGAATTGGATTATATTATGGTCACTTGACCCTAGTGGTTCAATCACCTCTATTCACTCAATTCTATCCTGATTAATACAAAATACTAAATCCAGACAGGCTTCACCCCATGTTGGTGCTTTAACATACTGTGTTAAAAAACAGTCATTGATTACGTCTAAAAACTCCTGCTCTCGTGCTCCTCCATCTCCAAGCTTTTCCCAGTTAATATTTGGATAATTAAAGTCCCCCATGACTATAATATCTCCCTGTAAACTTGCCTTTTTGATATTATTAAAAAGATGTTTCTTAAAATTACTGTCTGAATTGGGTGGTCTATAACACACTCCTAAAATAAGACCTCTTTCCCTAATATTTTCCAGGCGAAGCCACATGTCCTCACTAAGATGGGGCTCATCGTCCAACTGAAGAGGACTTACATTTAAATTCTGTTTGGCATAAACAGCAACCACACCTCTTTTTCTGTTCTGTCTATCCTTGCTAAACATGTGTATCCCTCTGTGTTACACTCAAACCCATCTTAGTTATTTAGCCAGGTTTCATTCAATTCCAGCAATTTTCAAGGGCAATCACTCTATAGAGCCTTCGGTACACTTGGCATCACCAAGGAGGAGAAGAGGCATCAAGAACATCACATAGGCAACAGAAAGGGCCTTGAGATGGATTTGAAGCAGGAGAAGAAGCCTATGGGGGAAGCAAGTGTCATCTGAACACCAACCACTTTCTGATTAACCACAGCTGGGTCACCTGGGCAGGGTTTGTCTGATTCTGAAAGACTGAAAAAACAGATATTGACCAGTTAACATCACATGATGTGCTAAAGTGCCTTGAGAGATATATCAGCATACCAGAGACAGGCACATCAGATCAATGAGTGACTCCAACTGGCCAGGTGTGACTGTCACCGGTGCATTTTAGGACTAGGCCAGGCTCCAGAATTGCACATAATGCCGGAAGGTAGGCTGAGGCATTTTGTGATTAGATAAAACAGTATTTTAACAGATGGATGTATGAATGAAATGTTTTTTGAACGTTACACTTTAAACGTCAGCACATTTGTATTATTTTAACATTCAATAACAAAGTTCTTTTAAATCCTCATAAAATAATTATTTAAACAACATTTCAAGGAGCATTATAGCATGTGAATTCGGTTTTCAAAGGCAAATTGTGCTTTTTTAATCTCCTAAGATTTTTCATTTCTCTTCTTACTCTGCAGCCAATGATGCTTAATTAATGAAGCGCATCACCACTGCGCAGGGGAATGTCATTGCGATTTGGTGCTCCAGATTTATACCTGCCATTGACTTGGAATATGTTGATCTTGCTAGAAAACAGACGTTTCAATGCACTCTCTCTCTCTTTTCCAGTGGCACGGCAAGAATCCATCAGCTTTGAAATAATTCACCTCGTTGCACAGGAATGATCCTCCTGGACAGATGTCACCGCAGCACAAGACAAATGCTGGACAGAGCAGCAAAACGGATTTGTAACATAAGTGCAGCATGAAAAAATATAACAAGCTCAATGACCATTATTGTATTATGTGTACATACGGTGAATATTTCTGTGTTTATTTTATTGGGTTTAAATCTATAAAAAAAATGATCTGGGTTGAATAATCAGTAAAAATATTTTAAAAGTGCTAAAATTAATAATACATTAAAGAAATATCTGTAAAACATTGTAATGTTAGTTTTGCTGTATGTTTGCTTTCACTTAAATGAGCCTTCCAAAGATCAGAGTTTCTGTGTTATAACAAAAATAATTGACCCAAATATTCAATAGGGAGACAGTCTGCATATCAATAATGGTGCATAGACAAGTGAACAAGTGAAGCACAAAGCGCTGAGCAGATGGAACTCAGCATCCAATGGCATAAATTCCAGAGGCAGAGGAGTCCAAATGTTTTCTGCCCCTTGTTGAGATAGAGTCACATTTTGCAGTTTTTACTGTTAAATATATACATCCAGCACTGAGCAAATGTTTTAGGGTTATGTGAAAAAATTCTGTAAAGCGTGAATGCTTTCAAAAATAATGCATGAATAGTTGCTATTATCAATAAATCTCCCAGAAAGTGCAGCAAACAGAAAAAATATAAATTAAATCAGTTTGTGGTATGATAACGCTTTGCCTTCAAAATAGAACCAATTCTGTTAGGGCCACTTGCATGCAGTTTCTGAAGGACCCTGCATAGTTCGTTGTTCCTAATCTCTTGGATGACATGACAGATTTCCATCGAAAAGTTTGGCTGCCTTATTTGCTTCTGTCTCTGCAAGTAATTCCAGGCTGCCTCAATGATGTTGATGTCAAGGTTCTCTGGT
Organism: Erpetoichthys calabaricus; assembly: GCF_900747795.2. NCBI lineage: Eukaryota > Metazoa > Chordata > Cladistia > Polypteriformes > Polypteridae > Erpetoichthys > Erpetoichthys calabaricus. The sequence continues at coordinate 71,388,333 of NC_041407.2, forward strand.
TCTATAGTATCTTTTGCAGGATTCTCTTTTTTCCTTTCTGTGTTTGGAGTCATTGGCATTGTGCACAATTAAATCTTGATTGTACAGATGCCTCTCTGATGGTATTGCATGATAGATAAGAATCTGCCTGTACTTTGCAGTGTCAGGGGGCCATCAATTTTGATCAAATCACCAACATCACTTGTGGAAATGAACCTCAAGACCTGCAGGAAACCTACACTCTGCTTCACTGTTGCCTTTAGATATTCATCCATGTAAATACCTCCAGATCTTCAGTCAACAAACTGTCTACTGTTGGAGGCAAAAATTTCACATTTGCATGAGTCCAGAGCACCTGCTGCCATTTTTGTGTACCCCAATCCTTGTGTTTTTGTGCATAGGTGAGTTGTTTGGCTTTATTTCCACCTTGTCTTATTAGTTGCAACTCTTCCTTGAAGAACACTTCTGATAAGATTTCTCCAGAAGGGGGGATGGATGTACCAGAGCCCCAGTTGTTTCTGACTGTTCTGAGCCTATAACAGTGCTGAACATCTTCCATTTTTGAAGCAAAGTAGCTTGATAGATTTTTCATTTGTTGCACAGTTTCCATGACCCACCTCTGCATTTCCAGTTCTTCGTCTAAGCCTTTTGTTTATGCTTCTGCAGAATAGCTTGGATAATATATCTGAAAATACCTGTCTGCTGGGAACTTTCTGCTATTCATAAGCACTGAAGATGCAAAATGACAACCTTGTGTCTTATCACTGTGCTCACTTCTGCCATAGTGTAACATTTGCAGGTTAAACTGTCTCATGCCCAGTTTTATTTCCTCTACACAGTTGTTTCTGTCTCAGTCAATCGCTTTGGTTCAATCTACACGTTACGTCATGGATCATTAGCAATTGTTTGTTTTATTTGCTTAACCAATCACTAGGCTTTATGCCTGCATAGGCCTCACATTTTTTTTTTTAACTGGAACGTGTACATTTCTTTCTTTAAGTATATTCAAATATCTTATTGTATTATGTCACTTTTTGGAAAAGTAACGTTTGGAACTCCAAAATATGCTCTTTCATATTTATACATTAATCCAGAAGACATAAAATAACTGTCTCAGACAAATATGTTTGTGAACTTTCTAAAGTGCCTAAGACAAGCAGTTCTCCTTGCACCCCCTTTGCATGGGCCCCAGGAGGGTTGAGCTTCCATGCTCCAAACGCATGGCAATGCAGCACACTCTGGAGGGTTGGGGGTTGCCCTCCAGCACTCAGGGGAAGGTAATGGTCTGGATATGCTCTATCCCCCAGACCTTCCATTATAGGGGTGTCCTGGCCTGCCGTCCTCCACACTGCCTTTTACTTACTATTTCATGAGGAAGAAACTGGATGGATTTAAAGATTGTTTTAGAATTGCCTAACTTGATCATACTTGATCAAAACAAAATGCCAATCATTAATTTACACTGATTTACAATACCATCCATCCATCCATTCATCCATTCATTTTCCAAACTTGCTTTATCCAGAGCAAGGCTGCAGGGGAGCTGAAGCCTATCAGAGTGAGCATAGAGCACAAGGCAGGAACAAGGCTGGATAAGGCTCCAGCCCATTGCAGGGTGAACACTCCCATGGACACACACATACGCCAATTTAGCATTGCAAATCCACCTAACCTGCATGTCTTTGGACTGTCAGAGCAAACAGAGTTGGGGCACCACTTTGGTGACAGCATATAATTGGATGAAAAATAAACAAAAGGCATGCAACGACTGCAGAGACGTCCTCTCAGATGCAAGTTCATTACTGAACTGGAAACAAGATAGCTAGTTTCTGGGTAAGTGGTTATATGGCAAGAAGAGGCGGGTCCGGGTGGATGGAAAATGGAGGTGACATCAGCAATGGCGTGGCTGTCAGTCTTCCTTTTTGCAGAGAGAGGAGAAGAGATGGCATTAGATCATAGCACCAACCCCTGGTCTGGCAGGTAATTAACATCACCAAAGCCCTTAAAGCTGTGTCCCATGCACCCGTGTGTGATTTTATATATATATATATATATATATATATATATATATATATATATATATATATATATATATATATATATATATATACATATTATCAGGGGCTGTTCAGGAAAAAAAGATTGGTTCATAAATATATACATTGGTTGAGATATACATATATTGGTTCGGATACATTGGTTTGAATATATACATTGGTTTTAATACATCCGTTCAGATATATATATCAGTTCAGATATATACATTGGTTGGGATACATTGTTTTAGATATATACATCAGTTTGAATACATCCGTTCAGATATATACATCGGTTGGGATTTACGGGCAGGCACAACGTGGCCACCCAAGTTTAGCATCTCCCTTTCGCTTCATCATTGCTTCAATATTGTTGTGGTTTGTATCGGTTGTGGCGAGCGCCCTCTTCTGTGCTGTGGTGTGCTGGGGAGGCTGCATAAAGAAGAAGGATGCCTCACGTCTGGACAAACTGGTGAGGAAGGCAGGCTCTATTGTAGGCATTGAGCTGGACAGTTTGACATCTGTGGCAGAGCGACGGGCACTGAGCAGGCTCCTGTCAATAATGGAGAATCCACTGCATCCACTAAACAGTATCATCTCCAGACAGAGGAGCAGCTTCAGCGACAGACTGCTGTCACTGTCCTGCTCCACTGACAGACTGAGGAGATAGTTCCTCCCCCCACACTATGCGGCTCTTCAATAAACGTTAACATTATTCAAAGTTATTGTATGTCTGTATACCTGCATTGTTATCACTCTTTAATTTAATATTTTCTTTATCAGTATGCTGCTGCTGGAGTATGTGAATTTCCCCTTGGGATTAATAAAGTATCTATCTATCTATCTATCTATCTATCTATCTATCTATCTATCTATCTATCTATCTATCTATCTATCTATCTATCTATCTATTATTGCATGTATTTTATACAAGTAGCATATGCCTGTCTGTCGTGTTTTGTTTCATAAGCCGTCTTGGTTGGGGGTCCTCGATTTCAAAGCATGTTTTTTCCTTTCATTATTTAAGACACTCGCACAGATACCCGCCTCCTCGCCCCGCTCTATCCCACCCCGGCTCAATGCACCCACCTCACTCGCTCCCTCTTGTCCCTCCCATGACAGATTCTTCTCAAAAGCTGAGTTACCGGAAAGCATTGATCGCAACCGCAGTACATCCCATTTTTTCACCTCATGAGATTTTGACAGGACTTTTTTTTTTTTTGTAGGCGTAAGCATACCCTCATGCACACGCTGATACAAGAAGAGATTATGTAAACTGGCCTATCTGAACTGATTTATAGTGCTTACACATAAAAAAAAATCGTCCTGTCAAAATAAGAGATTCTTTCTCCTTCTTGACGTGAATCATCTTTAAATGAAATGCTGCCAATAAGGAATAGAAATCATCGCGTTGCTTTCTATCTTTCAGGAACTAACGTTTTATGGGGTGAAAAAAATGATCGCCCCTGACAGATACACTTAATCAGTAGTGTGTGCGACCCACGATTTGTGAGTTTGAGTGTGTGTGTGTGCGTGCGTGTGCGTGTGTGGGTGTGCGTGTGTGTGGTTTTGTCAGTTTTACTATAAAAACAGTTAAACACCCGTTATTTGTGAAGCAGGGATATTCTGATCATTCTGATCACTGATAAACATTCAGAAGAAACAGCGCTATTCCAGTGCTTTCCTCCATAACATCCTTTCAGCAAACAGGACTAATGTCCTTGCTGAAACAGATCGCCCTTTAATGAAATGCTTCCAATATGGAATAACAGAAATCACCGGGTGGCTTTCAGTCAAAGATAAAAAAGTGTCTGTTGAGGTGAAAAAATGGGAGGCACTGCGGTTGCTATCAATGCTTCCAGGTAATTCAGTTTTTGAGAAGAATCTGTTTTATGGGGTGAAAAAATAATCACCTTTGACAGATACGCTTAATCAGTAGTATGAGCGACCCACGATTTTTGAGTTTGAGTGTGTGTGTTGTGTGCGTGTACCTGCCTGTGTGTGGTTTTGTCAGTTTTACTATAAAAAACAGTTAAACATCAGTTATTTGTGAAGTGGGAATATTCTGATCATTCTGATCCCTGATCAACATTTAAAAGAAACAGAGCAACTCCAGTGTTTTCCTCCATAACATCCTTTCAGCAAATGGGACTAAGTTCTTTCCTGAAGCAGATTGCCCTTTAATGAAATGCTGCCAATGCGGAATAACAGATATCACCGGACGGCTTTCGGTCAATGATAAACCAGCGTCTCTTGATGATCGCCCCTGACACATACACTTAATCAGTAGTGTGTGTGACCCATGATTTGTGAGTTTGAGTGTGTGTGTGTGTGTTTGCGTGCGTGTACGTGCATGTGTACGTGTGCATGTGTTTTGTTTTGTCAGGTTTACTATAAAAACAGTCAAACACCCGTTACTTGTGAAGCAGGGATATTCTGATCATTCTGATCCCTGATCACTGATAAAACATTCACAAGAAACAGCAATATTCCAGTGTTTTCCTCCATAACATCCTTTCAGCAAATGGGAGTAAGTTCCTTGCTGAAGCAGATCGCTGTTTAATGAAATGCTTGCAATACGGAATAACAGATCTCACCAGGTGGCTTTTGGTCAATGATAAACCAACGTTTCATGAGGTGAAAAAATGGGACATACTGCGGTTGCGATCAATGCTTTCCGGTAACTCGGCTTTTGAGAAGAATCTGTCATGGGAGAGACAAGAGGGAGCGAGTGAGGCAGGTGCATTGGACGGAGCGGGGCGAGGAGGCGGGTATCTGTGCGAGTGTTTTAAATAATGAAAGGAAAAAAGTGCTTTGAAATCGAGGACCCCCAACCAAGATGGCGTACTAAACAAAGCGCGACAGACAGGCATATGCTACTTGTATAAAATATGCACAATAATAACAACAGTGCTGAAGCAATGATGAAGCGAAAGGGAGATGCTAAACTTGGGTGGCCGCATTGTGCCTGCATGTAAATCCCAACTGATGTATATATCTGAACAGATCTATCTGAACCAATATATATATCTGAACGGATGTATCTGAACCGATGTATATATCTAGACCACTCTATTTAAACCAATATATATCTAAACCAATGTTTATCAACCAATATATATATCTCAACCAATGTATATATTTGATCGGATGTATTCAAACCGATGTATATATCTGAACGGATGTATCTCAACCAATGTATATATACTGTATATATATCAGAACGGATCTATGCAAACCAATTTATATATATCTCAACCAATGTATCTAAACCAATGTATATATCTGAACCGATATATATATTTGAACGGATGTATTAAAACCAATGTATATATTCAAACCAATGTATCCAAACCGATATATATATCTGAACCAATGTGTATATTTATGAACCAATCTTTTTTTCCTGAACGGCCCCTCATGATATATAGTCACGCTTGGGTCACAAAGTTGCACAGGAGTACTCAGGATTTTCCAAGAGAGAGAAACTTTATTCCAGAACAAACACAAGTCTCTTTCATTGAGCGATCCAGCTGCACAAGGGACAACTGTCAAACCGGCTGCCACAGCTCTACCTGTAGATCAAAAGAACACAAAATCTTCCTCCTCAAAGGGGCACAGTGGCTCGGGAACCCCGACTGGAGCAGAGGGTGTCTGGGGAAAGAGAGACAAGGCAGTGAGACACTAGGACAACCTAACTTAAATGGACAAAGTCCTGCACGAGATTGCGTGGCACAGCAGCAAGCAAACAGGCTAGCAGCTGATCCCGCAAAGAGGAGATGAAAAGCTGTGTTTGTTTCCCATTGAATAACTGTTTAACAGGGAGTTTTTGACAAAATTTAATTAGAGAATGTAGACTAGGTATCATGCTAGTAAATAAATTGATATGCCTTAAATGAACAGCACATATTTTGCATTTAATCCTGATGAGTTATTAACTATATTTCTGCTGTGCTGATTAAGTTTTCATATGTGTTTTAAAAAAAAACACTCATTATATTTGATTAATATATAGGAGAACACAATATTGGTTACAAAATTTAGTTTTTAGATTTCAGTGACATATTTTGTTTGTCATTTAATCTCTATTTTAATTAGATTGCCAAATAAATTTCTATCAGTTTTGTAGTATTTTTTAGAATTTATAAGAGATCTCACTTAAGCAATAAACACAAATATTTAATAAACATTAGCATTCTTACTACTATTACTATATGGCGAAGATGTTTTTGGATGTACACTGTGAAGTAAGTGTAGGCAGTTAAGTTTGTAGCACAGAATAACACATTGCTGTTTTTCACTTTTTGAACAATCTTTGTGTGATTCTCCTTAAACTAAAAATAAAAGTGTGCCATGCTTGTTACCAACCCCTGTTCTTTAGACTGAGACAGAAGAAAGCAGTGGGTGTAGGTGGTCTACAGATCAGTAAGATAGAAGGTACACTTTGTCCTTCAATACTGAGCTTTTTAATGTATTTCTAGAAGTAGAACATATCCCATCAGTCTAGTCATTAAATGCACTGGTTCAATTGATCCAATTTGCATAATATACTTACTAATGTGCAGTTACAGTTTGAGATCTTGTCTTATGATGTGCTGCATGATCAGTCAGAATCATTAAGGCACCCATCCATTCTTGCACCAAACCAAATGAATTAGTTTTTTGCTGTGGAATACTTAGGCCCAAACAATGTTCAGAGGTCTGGAAATTGTAGGACACACTCCTACACAGATGTGCACAGATAAACACCACACTAGTTTATAGGCACTACTTAAACTAACATGTAGGTCTCCCTGAGAACAAATCCACATTCAGACCCTACACAGACAGTGACCAGGCTGGAATAGACACTGCACCACAGAGGTATTCCTAATACAAAGAAATAAACAGCTTTATTCATATAGAAAAGATAACATGTCATGCTCTAAGAAAATATCTCTTACAGTTTTGCATTATACTGTAATTTTGGATATAAATGTTCTGCCTAGTGACCATATATTTTTGTGGTTCATCCTGCTGTTAGTAAATGTTGGTCATTTACTCTTTTTACTCATAGTAGTTATTCATCGTCACAAACTTGACAAAGAGCCATAGCAAGGTTTGGGGTAGCCATTATTTCCTGGCTGCAAAATGAACACAATTGATAGCACTCAAGTGTACAAATCCGAGTCCAAAACAGAAATGATGGGATAGGGGAAAAGTGGCAGCTGTGAAGGGCCAATAAGGGAAATTACATCAGGGGGTTAGGAACTGGAAGGGTCTTCCTCCATAGGCTCAGGCCCAGGAAATGACATCAGAGGGGTCGGAAGCAGGCTTGACGTCATCATGACCAGGCGGGATTTCTCGTGAACAGTCTGCAGAGAAGCGAGAAAAAGAGTTAGTGCACCCCACCACATCCTGGTCTGGCTCGGAACTACCCTCATTCAAGCCCTTTAGCTGCCTCCCATGCGCACATGTGTGACACCATCAATTACATGTTTCTGAGATGTATTTAAAATATAGGCTCTGTCAATCTCACTCTCTTCCTCTGTTTTTCATACCCCTTCTCTGCTCTTTTCATCATCACTTCTGATCGCTTCAAGGCCTGCAACTGCTCTCCTTATTTTGATTTTGTTCTTCAGTGAATAAAATCCTTTGAGCCTCAGCTCATGTTGTACTGTAATGTTGATGTGTGAAACCCATAAGAACAAAGAGTGTGTTAAATACAAATTCATTAAAATATCTGGCAATATGGAGGATTGATTTTTTTTTCTTTTTTTTTTTTGCAGTTAAACAACTGGCAGTATAAGTAAAGATATGTAAATGTTGTCCCTTAACATTTTGTTTGAGACACCACCTGTGCTTTTAATTTAGCTTTTTGTACTTAACTTCTTTATTGCTAAATTAGAATTCTACAGAATAATAGCGACTTGGCAGATGTATATAATTTGTTAAGCAGATTTTTTACATATCTGAATATTATCCATACCCCATTGTTGGTGTTCTACATTCTGCAACAGATTACCTCTCACAATGGCTTGTTTGTTAAACATCACAAATGACAGCTACTAGAGCCTGTCAGATGTTTGAGGATTTACTGCACATCTGGATACACTCAATTTAATTCTGTTATTTTTTTTTCAGCCTACAGGTATATCAGTCCAGTTTGTCTGTTCATTAGTGGTGCACATGTTGCCAAGCTAAATCCTCATTTAAATTTCAATATTTTGTTATGTAAAAAGCACACATCAGAATATGTCTAAGAATCAGTATTGCGTTTCTTTACATCAAAAAGATTGAGTTGTGATGATGTGATGTGGGCCACAGTGGTCATTCAGCCGTAAGAATTAATGAGTGCAGTAATTTTTCATTTTACAGCATTTGTCACCTGCTGAAAACAACCGGGAATAAATAAACACAGCTGGTCTCATGTAGTGTGCAGACCTCTTGTCCATAATACATACTGATAAAATCCACATTTAAGAAGGGTAACATTTTCTAGCATACTTATTGATCTTAGAATAGTATTTAATCACCATCTTTTGTGTGAGAGATTCTTATTATTTCAAACATTCTTTTTTTGAAGTAGAACATAACATTACAGTGACAGGCATGGTACTTACAGTTCCAGGGTTCAAATTCTAACTTGGATACTCTCTTTGTGGGATTTCAACCATTATTCTTTCCTCCTAACCTGGATTGGCATTGCACTTAGGTTTGATCTCTTATTTCCACCTGATACCACCAGGATAAACTCGGGCATTCTTCCAACCTAATAATGGAAGAAGAATGTACAGAAAACAATGGGTGGAGAGACAAATCAATTACTATGTAAACCCTTCGGCCATATACTTTACAACAATAATAAGGCTGGGAGTATGCGCTGATTACAGTGTGTTTGCACACCCACCACACAACAAACCACCCGGATTGGGATCCGAGTGCAGCCATGCAATAAGTGACACCTCAGCACCACACTGAACACTCTGAGGTGTTTTGCGGTGGCAGGAGTGCCAATCCTGCCACCAACCCCAGGTTTTCCATGGAAGGTGGAGGACACGCTTGCAGGGCTGGATGCAGATGAACGTCATACCCAGGACGGAGCAATTGCAGGTTAAGGGCCTCGCTCAAGGGCCCAACAGAGTAGAGTCACTTCTGGCATTTACAGGATTTGACTCTGCAACCTTTCGATTGCTGGTACAGATCCGTAGCCTCAGAGAAACCACTGCACCCCGACAATAATAAGAATAACTTAAAAATCCCATCTTGGATGCCGTCTGTGTGATTTGAATGTTCTTCCTTCCTTCTGACTTCATCTTCTGCAGCAGGGTGTGCCTTGAGTTTAACTGGCTTACTGTCAATCATTTGTTCCTTATTTGCACCTGATGCTCCCAGGCTAAGCTTGGGCTGTCTTACAAACTGTTCTAAAGTTGACTGATGATTAAATAAATCTTTAACTATATAATGCCTTTTTATATTTTATTATAATACTGTTATTTTAATAGTAACTTTTTAACCTAAATGCATTCCAATTCACTTCAAATAAAGCTTGTATGCTATGCTGGTTTAGATAAATATCTAAACAGGGCTGGAACTGTGCAGTGGTTAGTATTGCTGCCTCACTACCTCAGTTAACTGAGTATGATTTATTTTTGTATTATTTATTTATTACACAGATTTCATTATTCAAGGTAGCTTACCAAACAAGTTAAAATACACACAAGAATGATTAGAAGGTGCAAGCATCAAAAGCAATGGAGAACAAGATAAAAAAAACCCAGCAAGACGGACTCATACCACTACTATATATAGTTTACCGGCAACTCGACCGAGACAAAAATCAGTATTCTAAACTCTCTGTACCACAGCAGCTACCCTGTAGAACAGACACTAAGCAGTTCCAAAAAATGTAATGAAAAGGTGTGTTTTCAAAAGGCACTGAAACATGAATAAACTGGGAGCCAGTCAGCTTGACAAAAGGAGATCATTCCACAGCTCTGGAGCAAAAACAGAGAAGTATTGACCAGTGTAGGCATGTCTGGCAGGGGGAGGGACAGTCATCAGACAGGTAGGGACAGAACAGAGACTTCTTGAAGGGACATATGGAGGAGACCAAAGACTACAGATATTCAGAGAACCATGGGCCAAGACAAGAGTGTTGAACTGTATCCTGGCAGCAGCAGGTGGTACAGTGGTAGCACTGCTGCCTCGCAGTAAGGAGATCATGGGTTCGCATCCTAGGTATTCCCTGAGTGGAATGCTTTGAGTAGTGAGAAAAGTGATATATAAAAATTATTATACCAGGACGCCTGTCAAAAGATCAAAGCAAGGGAGTAGTAGGAGTGAAACAAGGAACAGAGAACGCCAGTCCAGCGGCTGTAGAAGTTGGATTTCAGTTTTAGTTTAAGGACTTCCTGTCAGGAGAGACGTGCAATAGTCCAGCTGAGAGAGAACCAGTTCCTAAACAAAGAGTTGCGTGGCATAATTAGTGAGGAAAGGTTGAATCCTGTGAATTCTGAATTCCATATTAAGTTGTTACCTGCGTGCAGTTTGCTTATTTTCTTTGTGTCTATGTGGGTTTTCCTTCTTGTACTCCTGTTTCATTCCACATTCCTGAAGACATGCAGGTTAGGTTAACTGGTGATTTGAAAATAGTCTTGTGCGAGAGTGGGTGAGTGGCCTTAATGAGAAATCATTCAGGGTCTCGCTCCTTTCCACTTCATGTCTGTGCACAGAAGGACTGGTAGCAAACCCAGGGCCTCAAGGTCTGAGGTGGCAGATCATCCTGATCATTAGGTTTTGAAATTCAGGCCTGTGGTTCATAGCTGTTTGGAATGAGCACATAAAATGGATACGGGTGAGAACCTGAGTGATTTTTTGCTGGTGAGGCTATTGAGATGGTCTGTTTCTCATCTTTTGCCCAGAGCTACCAAGATGGGCTCTTGCCTCCTAGATCCTGGAACTGGATTAGGTGGGTTCAATAATTTTATGTTAAATACATAAAATGCTCTTTACTGCACTAACAGAACCAGTATGTTGTAACATCATCAATCGTTGGTGGCCAAGATATATTCTTAAGATACACTATTTTAATTTTCACCATATCTCTTTTGTTACCATCATGTTTCTTTGAACAGCTGGTGACATTTTTGTTTACATGCCTTTACCCCTTCCAATTGACTTATCCTGAATTTAGTAACAGATGTACAAAATACAAATAAGGGCAAAAAAAAAAAACATTTAAACAAAGAAGAAAATACTTCATGCCAAACAGTCATTCAAGAAGTAATTCTTCAAATGGTGGTATGATTTGTGCAGCTTTACAGCTCCCCCAACCCCACTCCTACACAATTTACACAATCGTGAACATATATGTCTACCTTTTTACAGATTGCAGCCTCGGGGTTTTCCTGTTAAATAAATTTTCTATGGTCCATCTTTGCAAATATGTGGATGGGTGACTCACCGTTTTTTCTTCAGATGTGCCTCACAGTGCGTTTTAGACCAGAAATGAATTCCTGAGTTGCCACACTCTGTTTTTAGCATCAAGGATCCTTTGTGATATTCCCTGACTGTGAATCACTGTTCTCATCAAATTTAAAAGAAAATGGACTTGGAATAAGAGACACATCTTTTTTCATCAAATATACACCAATAATTAAAAAAGCAAATTAACAAAAGAAAGCCCAAAGCCTTGGAGAGCTGATTAAAAATTCACAAGCTAAAAATCAGTTAAGGCAATAAAATGCCCTTTTAAAGATGATTAGTTAATCACATAGTTTAAAATCCAATACTTAAAACAAGAGAGATTGTTTAATAAAATGATGCTGGAGAGATTTATATGAAAAGGAGCAGTGCAATAAACTTGCCTACAGCAATATGATTGTAGGTTCATGATTGTGGGTTTAAATTCAAACAAACATCTAGGCATCTACAGCTTATTTTTAGAATTACGTTCCCTTGAGAGAAAAATACAAGCCATTCTAAAATATTTGGAAAGTGCCCTCATGGTTGTTTATATGGAAGGCTTTGCAGTGCAATTGCTGTGATGGAAAATGACAAATGTCATTTAAATCTGCTGCACTTTTATCTGAATGTTCTACTTCATCTTTTATAGCTTTTAATGCTACTTTTTGAAAGAAGTTGTTGACAGGCTTAAAAAATACTGCAGATAGAGTCCATATAATGTCTTTTAACCTGATTTACTGCTGACAGTATAGTGAATTTTCAGCAAAAGTATACTTTGTGAAAATAACATTTGAAATCCCAGTGGAATCTTTAAAATCTCTGTCATTCTGATCAACTTCCCTCTGGCTAAACAGGAAGAAAAAGATTCTAAAGAAGTAACCCGTTAACTTTTATTCTACCCTTCCTCCAATTATTTTTTAAAAATGATCATTTTTCATCCATCCACCTGTTATCAATCCTGCTTAATCCAGTTCCGGGCTGTGGGAGCCACCACCTATTCTGACATTATTTCCAACGATGGGGGCACTAGCCTTGGATGGGGCACCAATCCATATTTTAGTTTGATGGCCAAAAGCACAGAAATGCTTGAACAATGTCATTCTCTGGAAACCTAACAGAAGAAAAGTGCATTCAGAAAAATGTTGAATTGATGAAAAATGGAGGAGCAGATAGCAGATGACCCTGTAGTTATGATATAGCATGTTGGATAATGGATGGATGGATCTCTATGTATACAGTATATAAAGCTATAAAAAGTCCATCTGTCCACCCATGCCCAGGCATAATGTTGTCTGATATCTACAAGAGGGAGGAGGGAATGTCAAATGAACAAAGACATGTGGCCAGTGTAAGATAGTAAACCATGCAGCCTGCAACCAGGCATCATGTCGTCCAGTGTCCACAACAGAGCTGGAAAGGCAATAAGAAACATAAAGAAAGAGGAATCTAACACCTAGAATGTCCTGTGCCTGAGCGTAATGTCGTTGGATGTCTACACGAGAGCAGGAATGTTCAATGAACAAAGGCAAGTGGCCGGTGTAAGATAGTAAACCATGTGGCATGTGTCCGAGTGTCACATCATCTGGCGTCCACAACAGAGATGGCATCCCTGACACGGAAAGGCAACATGAAGTACAACAAAAGAGGTTCTTAAATGCATGGTGTGATGGAAACTGATGGACTTTGCAATGCACCATTAAGCCTGTTTCACTATGCTCATAATTTTGATAGATAGATAGATAGATAGATAGATAGATAGATACATAGATAGATAGATAGATAGATAGATAGATAGATAGATAGATAGATAGATAGATAGATAGATAGATAGATAGATAGATAGATAGATTTTTACCAGCCTTTCTTGGCAATTTTGCCCTGTGGTGCTAGGGTACATGCAACCTAGTAACTCTGAGAAGATACTACTTCTCAAATATCATCACTCTGACCTCCTCACGTGCTGTCTTCTAGTGCAAGCCCTAGCAGTTGTTCTTCTTGGGCACTCAACACAGCTACAGGTAACAATGGCTGCATGCTAAATTATTTAGGCAGTGTGAAAGGGGTACCCAGTTGGCATGAATTTCCAAAGGAAGTGAAGCACTTTTACAAAGAATAGGGCAAAGCTCTGCTAGAAATCTCCAGAAGAGAAAGAAGGAACTACACTAGAAGTTCTGTGAGCTTCTGAAAATGCCAGGTATAACTATAATAGATAACATAGAGACATTTGAAAATGTCATATTTAAATTATTGTTTAACTGTTCAGGATATTTTCATTACAATTACAGCCCATGTTTGCTGCCATGAGGTACATGTTAAAACACCCTATGATGTATTACATCTGCTTTTTTATTTTTGCCTTTTCCTTTGCTCACAGAGCTTTGTCTTGGGTCCAAGAGAGATTTAGGCACTAAGGATGAGAGCAAACAAAACATGTAAAGCTGCGTGCATAAGACACATTTTTGGTTTCCTTTGTTTTTGTTCATTATATCAGTTTGTGAACTCCAAATTCAGTATGCATTTCCCTTCAGTTGCTCCAGTCAGCTGGAGTTAAAGAGACAATACTACTTTGTAGTTTGCCTGAGTACTCCCTTTTTAATGTGACAATGCTTTCAAACGTTAGGTTTCATATTAAGCTCTTTCTTTCCTGTAATATTAATGTAATGCATTGTTTTTTATTCCAATAGATGGCCTATCACAAATGTTAGCTGCACTTTTTCCCATTTGTATACATGGCAGACAAATGAAAATAAAATCTCAATCTGTCCTCAATGTATCCATGACATATCACAATGAAATTGCAATACATAACTGTATTGAATTTTTCCTCCACCTTCTATAGATAGATAAATAGAAGTTTAGTGATACCCATGAGGAAACTAAGGTGGTCCAGCAGTAAAAAAGGATACAGTATACAGTGCACAGAATGCAAAACAGCAGCCAAAGAGAGGCAAACTTGACTTACGACAAAATGTAAATACAGTAAATAAATATAAACAATGATTAAATGCACACAATCAGATCAGGAACGTACTTTCAATCCAGACCATTATGGAAGACTAGTGGAATTCTGGGAAGCTGTTTGATATTAAAAAAATGGAATCAAAAAGACAGCAGTGGCTTCTGTTTTTATGATCTTATTCAAATACTTCTATTAAATTTGGAGGGAGAAAATGATAAAAAGATTTACCTTCGTAATGAAAAATCACAAAAAACAGATAAACAGTTGGGTCACTGTGGTGAACCCTGTATAATTGGCAGATCTGAAAAAAAAAGACAATATCATTAATAATTTGTCTATTCAGACACAAATCTTTATTTGATTTGCTCCAGGATGGCATTGGAGACGGTTTTCACTTTGTAGGACAGGAAGTAATGGGTTCAGGTGTTCGGGAACCAGAAATGATGTCATTGGTGTTGTGAATGTCAGTCACTGCTTCTGCAAAGGGAGGAAGAGAAAAGACATTAGGCAACACTGACAACTCCTGGTTGGGAGTGTAATTACATTTACATGCGCCTTGTCTCCCAAACACACTTGTCTAGAGGGTGTCACACAAGTTTTTAAGTATAAGTAATAGATTGCATTGCCATGTCTGGTATATAATTTCTTACTGCTAAGATATGACAACTGTGCTCTGACATTTTTCATGTATGGAAGACAAAAGTTTCAAGGTATTGTATTCACTAATCATGACCCCAGTGAGTGGCGATGTGTGGCATGTTGATTATCACATATGAATTTCACTGTACTCTGCACACTTGACTGTGAAGACCCTATAAAACTATATGGGTCGGACATTGTAGCACATACTGACACCTACCCATTTTTCTATGCCTGGAACACAAGACCTTGTCTTAAAAAGTGGCTGCCATCCACTCCTAATGTCATTTAAAGATTTGGAATACAGGCTTTACACTTTAACCGATGAAATTATCAGTCGCCAAGTAAGACCCCGGAGATGACTCTGTAATTTGCCATATATTTACTTGCTAAGGGATAAAGGATCATAGCTCAATGATTAGAAACTTTGATGGACAAAACTTTGATCCAATAGTCAACCAAAAAGAAATGGGCTTATGTGCACCCAAGAAATAAACGGCAAGATGTCTATTCCTTTCTTTAAAAACCCTTGCATACCTCATATCTGGACTCTCTTGATCAAGCTCACTGCTCTCTACTTGGCTGTAACTTCTGCTTTCTATAGCAGGTATTCTGTTGTCTGTGGTGTGCAGCAAAGGTTGGAGTAATCCCTTTTGCTCCCAGCGTTGTGCATTAACTAGTTCAAAAGAGCAAGTTCATTGAACAAGCTCATTTTACTAAGAACGGTGAACTTAATGTCATGTATTTGCAAGTGAAGAACTTGAACGTAAGCTACTTCAGTTTTATGTGACATTCTGGATCTGGTTTAGGTCCAGATTAAACATTTTGCCTTACCCTGTAATGTAGGGGTGGAGCCGAATCCAAATGTGGTATTTGAATAAGCAAAAATAGTGAATTTTTACAAATATTTATTTCATACAAATTTTTTGCCATTTATTTGTATTTGGAAGAAATAATGTAAAATCAAATAGGCAGTGTCTGTGTCTGCCTGCTTGTGCCTAAGCTGCATCCCCACTGACACAGGCACGCGGTGTAACTCCACTTTTGCTTATAGGAAAAGTTGAACTTTGCAAGGCCAATTTATATTGAAAAGCAAACTTTATTGTCATCTCAACCATATACAAGTATACAGATAGACGAAATTGCGAAGCTCAGGGTCCACAGTGTAACAACATGAAGTGCAAATAAAAATATTAAATTAAATTAAAAATAGAATTAAAATTTAAATGTAAAATTTAAATTTAAATTAAAACACAAACAAGACAAGACATTGTGCAAAGACAAGACAAAGAAGTAGCAGCAATATTGACGTGTTGTAAGCAATATGAACATTGATGCAATGTATGGTATTATGCAATCTAGATACATACAGTGCATCCGGAAAGTATTCGCAGCGCATCACTTTTTCCACATTTTGTTATGTTACAGCCTTATTCCAAAATGGATTAAATTCATTTTTTTCCTCAGAATTCTACACACAACACCCCATAATGACAACGTGAAAAAAGTTTACTTGAGATTTTTGCTAATTTATTAAAAATAAAAAAATTGAGAAAGCACATGTACATAAGTATTCACAGCCTTTGCCATGAAGCTCAAAATTGAACTCAGGTGCATCCTGTTTCCTCTGATCATTCTTGAGATGTTTCTGCAGCTTAATTGGAGTCCACCTGTGGTAAATTCAGTTGATTGGACATGATTTGGAAAGGCACACACCTGTCTATATAAGGTCCCACAGTTGACAGTTCATGTCAGAGCACAAACCAAGCATGAAGTCAAAGGAATTGTTTGTAGACCTCCGAGACAGGATTGTCTTGAGGCACAAATCTGGGGAAGGTTACAGAAAAATTTCTGCTGCTTTGAAGGTCCCAATGAGCACAGTGGCCTCCATCATCCGTAAGTGGAAGAAGTTCGAAACCACCAGGACTCTTCCTAGAGCTGGCCCGCCATCTAAACTCATTCATTTTAATCTGTGTGAACTGAACTTTGAGCTAGTTCTTATGAGGTGTGAACTTGCACACTATTTGCTCCAATGGGCAATCTGGTGCAGGACAGTAAGGGTGGAAGACATGTCTGTATTGAAGTTGGGCGAGGGTGCCATGAGTACACAACTTGCTAAGGAAAGCAAGTGCATGAGCAAGGGAGAGACATATGTACATAAAATTCTATTTCTATCTATCTATCTATCTATCTATCTATCTATCTATCTATCTATCTATCTATCTATCTATCTATCAAAAAGCCATCTTATTAACAATGGAAGCTGAGTGTTGAAAACTTCAAAGAGAAAGTTAAAGAAGATGTGACCAAAGTGAAAAAGAAGGAGGGCTTCTAAACAAAAAAAAAAAAGGAAAGTGCACTTAAGGATCTTTCTGCTCCTGAAGAAAACCCTATTTAAAG
Organism: Erpetoichthys calabaricus; assembly: GCF_900747795.2. Lineage (NCBI taxonomy): Eukaryota > Metazoa > Chordata > Cladistia > Polypteriformes > Polypteridae > Erpetoichthys > Erpetoichthys calabaricus. The sequence continues at coordinate 71,405,793 of NC_041407.2, forward strand.
CCCAATGAATGCAAAGTAAAGAAAACAAGGTGAAAAAGGTATCTGCCTTGGTACGCCAGCCTTCATAGCTTGCAATGAGCAAAATAATGGCTTCTTGATTACGGAGTTCTGTCTCCCTCAGAAGCAACCTTCAAACTGAATGCTGACTATTGGCTATGTACCATTTTATCACAGAGAAAGCTGAAGAGGACTTGAGGGTTTGGGCTGAATGTGACTCGTTTTTCTGACATATTCTCCTTCATTCTAAGAATGGAAATAAAAACTAGAGAGGTGATTGTGCATCACCTGTATCCTTCCCCCAAGTGTTCCTCTTTACCAAAGCCCTTTTGAGACACTCCCCATGCTCATGTGTCTGACAAAAGCCATATTGTGTTTATTTTATCCAAGCCTTTACTAAGCCGGGATAGCTGGACATACATGGTGGCATCAGTTGATAAACAGTAAAGGTCAGGGCCATGCTCTTTCTGGTTATCCAACATTACAGATAAAAACAATTGATCTCATTGGTGTGTGTTGTGCTTTGTTATAGACCTATGGTTAAAAGAATTTCTGCTTTGAATAAATGAGTACGATTTCTGATCTCTGTTAAGGTTTTGATAAAAGGTAGAACTGGTTTTCAGTCATGAAATATGGAATGGGTTTAGACTGTGTCTTGTGTTCTGATCACCCTTATATTTGAAATCTGGCTCTTTCCATACATTAGTGCAAACCAGCATTGTTCTGCATAAGTCCATTTGCTATGTTTATTCAGCAACAATTATTTAGATGTGGTTTAAATACACTTTCCCTCCACTATGTTTATTTTTTGGAAAAAAAAAAATCTTTACCAGATGAAGGCTTAATTTTGGGACATGACTGTGAAGCAAGCAATCCATGAGAGGAAGTTAACTTTTGATGGTCAACAGATGGGGATGTACTCACTCTTTGAAGGGGATAACCCATGATTTCTCCATATTATTTAATCTGCTGGTTTATCACACTGCAATCCAATCACTCCTATACTGACTCCAGTTCTCCTATCTTACTTTTCTTTACAACTTTAAGCGGTTTTGCCTAGCAGCTGCTTGTTCTTTGCTTTCTAAAGAAACTGTTTAAACTAGCTGCCAGATTTTGGGGAAACTCGGCATTGATCATTAAGGTTACTGTTTTGAGAAGAGTTGCTCTTATGAAGTCATATATTTCCTTCACACCTGCTAATTTAGCATGATAGTCTCTGTTTATTCCATCTGTATAACTCATAACCAGTGCGACAGAATTGACAAAGGAAGGATACAAAGATATCTCCGCTTTTCAAAGTAAATAATAAAACTGCAGTTTGAATTTATAATTCAAGAAATTATAAAACACTTTAACTCAATAGATTCTGATAACATGTTGTATGCTCACTTGTTCCTGGTAAACAGCAATCATTTTAATTAAAGGAAAGAAACAAAAAGACTAAAGAAACACATTTCTAAAACACAGAAGTTCCATTCATTGAATGTTACAATTATCAAATGAAGCATCTGGTGCTTCAATATATTTATCAATAGTTTTTCTTTAAGTGGCATTTATATAAACTGCATATCAAGGTTGGGTAGCTTCAACAGAACTACTGTAGTACAGCTTCTGCAAATCTAAATTGTAATATTGTGCAGTAATTATCCATGACTTGCTAGATATTTTTTGCAAACAATTCATTTGCACTTCTCAAAATGTCCAGTTTGCTAGTCTGCTTAAATAATTTAATTCAATTGGTGGCAATGGACTTACTGTACATGATATAACAATGCTAACATTAGTCAAGGAGAGTACAAAACAGGTTTTCAAGTCACACAGAAAGATAAATTTCCAAACTGTGACTCTGAATCTTTTCACTTCAGCTTTCATGCATTCCTACTCAATACATAAAATTAATGAGTCAAACAATATGATCAGCAAACACTATTAGCTATTCAATAAAGGGTTATAGTAATAGTCTACAAAAAATGCCTTTTGAGTGAGGCATACACAGCACCAAGATAGTGCAGTCTCTGTGGAGTTTGCACATTTTCCATCTGTTCACATAAGTGTTTTGTGAATATTGTAATTTTATTCCCATATTCCAAAGACATGTATGCTAAGAGCATTAGTGACTACAAATCACTGGTGGTTCTTGATTTGCCTGTGAGGAGCAAAAAAGGCCCTCAACATAGTTTAATCAGAAAAGAAATTGGTGAATATAAAATAATTATTTTCCATTCTACTCAGAACTCTTGTATTTTAAATCATTACTGTAGTTATTTTTAAGTGAAATTTCTCAAATCTTAAAATTTGCCAAGGGAAAACAAAAGATTCAATCTACCTTAATAAAAGGATAACTGTATATGTTGCTGTAATTTTTCATTCCAAAAGATGGTGTATTAAAACATTTTTAACAATAAAATGCATTTCATTTGTCATGCTAATAGATGGCACATCACAAAAATCAACACTGCTTTTATGAATCCCATATCAAATGGCATATAACAAAGACATATGAATTGCATGGTGTACTGCATGTTGAGATCTACATCAATTACTTTGATTTCAACCTTTCTTAGTTTTGCTGCAGAGCCTGTTGTTTATATAGAACCAGAGTGACTATAAAAAGTATTCACCTCCTTAGACATTTTCACTTTTTATTATTGCACAATATTCAACCACAGTGTGGCTTTTTGACACTGATTAACAGCAAAATACTCTTTAATGTCAAAGTGAAAAGTAATTTAAATTAATTACAAATGTAAAACACTAAATAATTGATTGCGTAAGTAGTCACAAGGCAATATTCAGACAATGATAGTCTTAACTGTGTGTGCACAGATCTCTATCAGCTTTGCACACCTGGCCAATGCAGTTTTTCCCCAATACTTCATTGCAAGCCTGCTCAGGGTCTGTCATGATCTTCAGTAACTGTTCCAGTCACAAATCCACAGTTGGATTGAGATCGGGACTCTGACTCAGCTTAAGGTTGTTGTCTTGCTAAAAAACAAAGCCACATCAGGTTTTCCTCCAGGATTTTCCTGTCTTCAGATCAGAGGTGGGTAGAGTAGCCAAAAATTGTACTCAAGTAAGAGTAGCGTTACTTCAAAATAATATTACTCAAGTAGAAGTAAAAAGTAGTCATCCAAAAAATTACTCAAGTAAGAGTAAAAAAGTACTTGGTGAAAAGACTACTCAAGTACTGAGTAACTGTTTGATCATAATAAATTATTTATTTTTTAGAAATGTTGTAATAAGACATACAAAAATATAAAATAATGTGCAAATTTCCAAATAATAAAATAAAAAATAAATAACATCTTTACAAATAAAGATACACAAATAACACAAAGTTCCAAATCTCAGCTTTTCACAACAAAGCTTTTGAAGCCAATACCTACAGTAGGTAACATGTACGTTTGAACAGTGCAAACTACTTACAGTGACAAGATATACTGTACACCAGGGGTGCCCAATGAATCGATCGTAATCGACCGGTAGATCGGAAAGGTAGTGCAGGTAGATCGCGTTGCAAACGCGCGAGCTACTGCAAAACTCCGGCTATCTAAGTGATCTAGTTAGCCTTCCAATTTATATCGACTAAAGAAAGGATTTAAAAAAAAAATTATTGGTTATGGGCTAGATGTGGAATTGGAAGAGAATTTTCTACTCTTACAATGTCACAATCGAAGCACGTTTGTCTGATCTATCAAACTATCATTGCTATTCCAGAGCTGGAGACGCAATGGAAGGCATGTGCGCAGCTTGACAGCATACACTACACAGAGCAGATTGAAAATTGTCTGTCATACTTTGAAAGACGGTTTCAAGACTCAGCTTTACATTTAAGTGCTATCCATTTAGGGAAGATGTTGAAGGTGATTCACCCGCATCAAAAATTGCAACACTGTTTCACCTAAAACTCCTCTACAGTGGAGGATGAGATTTTGACACTACAGGATGACATTCAGCTAAAGTATGGGGCTCATGAACAGTTTTGGAACTTTCTCACAGAGGAAAAGTCCCCAAACATGAGGAAATGTGCTACCTCCTTGACTGCATTATTAGGCTCTACTTATTTATGTGAGTCAGCCTTTTCCCACATAAAGATTATTAAATCCAAATACTGTAGTGACCATAAATGTATTGAATTGTTATTGTGCCAAAAGGGTTATTCAGTTATGCAAGGTATGACAACATATATTTTATGTATAAAGTATAACCGTGTAACTGGCTATTAGACTTCCTCACAGACAGACCCCAGACAGTATGTCTTGGAAAAAACACCTCTGAGACTACCATCATGAACACTGGGGTTCCCCAGGGCTGTGTTCTAAGCCCGCTACTGTTCACCTTGTTGACTCACGACTGCTATGGTAATTACAACTCGAATCACATAATAAAATTCGCAGACGACACAACAGTAGTGGGCCTCATCAGTAATGATGATGACTCTGCATACAGAGAGGAAGTCAATCAACTCATTGCCTGGTGTGGAAAAAACAACCTGGCGCTGAATGTCAACAAAACAAAAGAGATCATTGTTGACTTCAGGAGAAAGCACATGTCACACCGGCCACTTACAATCCATGGAAACAGTGTGGAGTCAGTGAAAAGCACCAAGTTTCTGGGCGTGCACATTACAGATGACCTGACATGGACCATAAATACCACTTCTCTTATCAAGAGGGCACAACAGCGACTTCATTTTCTCCGAAGGCTGAAAAGAGCAAACCTTCCCTCTCCTGTCCTCACAACTTTCTACGGAGTCACTATAGAAAGTACATCGACCAGCATCATCTCAGTTTGGTATGGTAGCTGCACTGTCGTTGAACAGAAGATAGAGTGGTGAGGAAAGCGGAGAAAATCATCGGGTCCTCACTCCCATCTGTTCAAGAATTACACTACTCACGTTGCCAGAGCAGATCAATTAAGATCATAAAAGATTCCATACACCAGGCACATGGGCTGTTTGAACTTCTGCCCTCTGGAAAACATTACCGCAGTATGCACTGCAGAACAACCAGATTTAACAGGAGCTTCTTCCCCCAGGCCATCAGAATACTAAACTCTGTTAAATAACCTTTGTCCTTTTGCCCTATTACTTACTGTGCACTTTATTACCACAAATAGGTGTTAAGTTTACATTATATTGTATTGTAATATCGGACAATATTACATTGTCTATATTGTATATATTATGTATAAATATTGTATCCATATAGTGCAATATCACAATCACTGTGAAATGATGTGCAATATTTTTATTTTTTTTTATTTTTTATTTAATATTATATTTCATCCACTGACTGGCTTACATTTATATATATCTTTTGTTTTTATTGTTTGTACTGTGCTGCCTTGTGCTGTCTTACACTGTCTTACCTACTTTCTGTGTAAGAAGTGAAATGTTTGTAATGTCTGTATGTTGTCTTGCGTGCACTTGTCTTTTATGCACTTGTCTTTTATTTCTGCACATTGAGCCTGGTGAAACGCAATTTTGTTCAGCTATGCATCTGTTGTTGTACTGTTGTATGGTGTGAATAAATTAAAGTTCACTTACTTACTTACTTACTTACTTACTTACTTACTTACTTACTCAGTATATATATATATATATATATATATATATATATATATATATATATATATATATATATATATATATATATATATATATATATATATATATAGCATTTTTAATGTAGGTAGATCATTTCAACCTGGTCATTTTAAAAGTAGCTCGCAAGCCGAAAACAGTGTGGGCACCCCTGCTGTACACTGACAGTATAATATTGCATATTCACTTGCCCTCTAAATAGCACAGCTGATAGAAAATAACATTAGAACAAGGCAGCTTGTGCATGTACAAGAAGTCTCACTTTACCTTGACTGTCTGTGTCTGTGCATGTTTGGTTAAAACATGCTTGTTCTTCTCTCAGTGAAGTGATAGTTAAGCTTCAGCAGAAGTTGGCTCTCATTTTTCATGTACAGTATTCTTTCTTTCCCTGTCCACTGTCTGTGAGGAATTTGTGCCGCTAGGACGCGACAGTTTGTGTGTTGTCATGTGACTGCATGGCTACATCTGATTTGTGAAACGGAGCCATGTGATTATTGTTGCTACGTCTGATTGGTGAAACGGGAGTCTTGTGATTATTGTTGCAACATCTGATTGGTGAA